>NW_024412395.1:31580892-31781719 GCF_014898765.1 Herpailurus yagouaroundi | reverse complement strand
ACACACACACACACACACACACACACACACACACACACACACACACCCTATACTTATATACCTATAAATACAGAGGGAAAAAAAAGCAAGGAAGGAAGTACATCCACAAAGGTCAAAAATGTGGATATCTCAGAATGGTAGGATTGCAAGGGATCTGTATTTTCTTCTTTATACTTATGGGTATATTCTGAATGTTTTACATATAAGCATATATGTATGATGCTGCTACAAAGGAGAGGTGGGTATTTTCAAAAACAGATAAAACAAGCTGGATGTTTTGGGGGTTTGCTTTTCCAATTTACAGAGACATTAGCTACTTCAGACATGCTCAGGTGGCTGAGCACGTTTCCAATGATCATGTGTACTGCATTACCACTCTATAGAATGAGTATCTTCCTGTGCTGTATCATGCCCTAAAAACAAAAACCATATTAGGCAAATTTTAATTACACCACTGTTTCTAAACACAAATTCACTACAATACAGGCAAACAATTATCTAAATTTTACTTTTGTAAAGTACGATTCAAAGAATCTTCTTTACATTCAGTACATTTACTTTCTTCAGTAACGTGCTCCACGTAAAAATTCTGCATTTCATAATAACACAAACTCAGTCTAAAGCTTTTTAAATTTTTTAATGTTTATTTTTGAGAGAGAGAGAGAGAGAGAGAGAGAGAGAGAGCGAGCGAGCAGGGGAGGGGTAGAGAGACACAGAAACCGAAGCAGGCTCCAGGCTCTGAGCTGTCAGCACAGAGCAGGAGAGATGTGGGGCTAGAACTCATGAACCATGAGATCATCACCTGAGCGGAAGTCAGCCGCTTAACTGACTGAGCCACCCAGGTGCCCCAGTCTAAAGCTTTTTAAATACCTCCTTAGAATTCTCAGAAAATTTAGAACTTTGTGATTCATATACAATAAGGATTAACAATGAAAAAAGCAATCTATACTATCTACTAAACTGTAATTCTTAACCTCCTCTAGGTCATTTTCTTCATTAATAACCTGATGATGAGAGGAGTAATCAGGAGACCTACATAAAACTGTGATTTAAAAAAAAAAAATCAGTAAGGGGTGCCTGGGTGGCTCAGTCGAACATCCGACTCTTGATTTCAGCTCAGGTCATGATCCTGGAGTCATGGGATTGAGCCCTGCATAGGAAGCCTGCTTGGGATTCTCATTCTCCCTCTCTGCCCCTCTCCCCCACTTTTGTTCTAAAATAAAATAATTTTTAAAAATCAGTAAGTTCACAGACCCCATTAAGTCTATCTAGGTACCAGAAATTTCAATTAAGAATCCCTGATATAAAATTAAGACTTAATTGAAATCCCTTAATCCACAAAGCATTCCAATTGTCTTTACTCTGTCACAAATCTGCTGAAAATACATAGCTAGAAATCACATTTCCAGTGCTTTGGCCTTATAACTCGCTTAGTCTCTGTTCTGCCACCTCTGCCACCACCACTATCACTGCTAGCCATGTGCTGCCCTCCACAACCCATCCATCAACAATGATCTTTTACAAATACAAACCTGATGATGCACCCTCCAAAACCACAGCTCCCCATTATCAAGATTAAACCTTATATACTCTAAATGAAGGAAACACACAAACACGCATATATATATATATATATACATATATATATATAGCTTAATATCACTTAACTACTTAACACTGCGTAACTAGTAAGTTATATGTAACATGTGTTGCTGTATCAGAACAGTGTTTTTCAAACTATGGGTTGAATCTCTAGTCAATCATAAAATCAGTAACTAGCTCATTTAACAAAACAGAAATAGCTATTTCTATTGGCTATATGTATAGCCAATCCTCAATACTCACAAATTCTGTGTTTGCAAATTCACCTCACACAAATGTGTGATCCCCAAAATCAATATGTGCAGTACTTTCACAGTCATTCAAAGAATGTGCAAAGCGGCTTTCAAATCATCCCAATCATATGTTCCCAGCTGAGGTCAAAGGAGGTGACACTCTTCTTTCAGCTCTTATACTATAAATAAGTGTATTTCTAACATTCTATTTAGTGCCACTTTTTTGCATTTTTATAGTTTTTTGATGATTTCATTGTTTATGGACTCCCCAAATGCAGTAGTGAAGTGCTATAATGTTCTTAAGCACAAGACGGCTGTGATGTAACTTACAGAGAAACTGTGTTAGACAAGTTTCATTCAGGCATGACTTACAGTGCTGCTGGCTGTGAGTTCAATGCCAAGAATCAATAGTATATGTTAAATAAAGTATCTTCAAAACACAAACATGCATAAAACAAGAATTTGTATTGATTTGTTTGATGAAAATGTTGTGAGCAGAGAGGTTCCTGTGAACCAGCCCTGTATTTCCTTTAGAAGCAATGGTTCAGTATTCATTAATCCATTGTTTGTGGCAACTTGACAGAACATAACTACTACATAAACAAACACCCAACAGTATATTTGTGTGTGTAGTGTGTGTGCATGTCAAGACACACTTTATTTCAGTTTTATTGCAGCTACACACACACACACACACACACACACACACACACACACACAGTGAGTCAATCAAAAGAGTTCAAAAGCCAATGAATAAGAGAAATACTCCTTACTGGAATGGTAAAATGCAAGGCAGACATGCAGGGGACATGGGCATACATAACTAACCGTTTTTTCGACCTAGAATCAGAATCACCCATAAACTGTGATTTGGCTGGGAAGTCTAAGGTAAACACATGTACTTTACAAAAGCACCCCAGATTGTTCTGCTATGTGGTCAAGATGGAACTGCTATTCTTCCTCCTACAGTGGTAGTTTTCAGAGTGGGGTCACTGGACAGGCAGCATCAGGAACCTGTTAAAAAGTACGAATTCCTAGGTCCCATTCCAGATCCACTAAAAACTACAATGTCAGAATGAAGCTCAGCAATCAGTGTTTTAACAAGCCCTCCAAGTGATTCTGATGCATGACAAAGTTTGAGAATCACTGACCTAAACCTTCTTTATTTCTTTTGGAGGTATTTTGAAAGCCCTGATGAATGTAAGATGGCTGAGCTGGTATTTCAGATAAAGTTGAAGGGGAACTACTGCTGTCTGAAGCACCTATAATGTACAGAAAATCTTCTAAGTCCTTTCTCCATGGAAAGTGTCCTCTGTGTTTTAAAGCAAAATAAATAAAATCTCCACATTACTTGTACAATAAATAAGGCAGCACTAGTTCTTCAGATCATCCTTCATATCACAAAGTTTCTCTTCCCACAGCTCTTTACACAGGAACTGCTCTTAAAACCAAAACAAAAACAAAAACCAAAACAAAAACAACAGGAAATGCTCTTAACACAAGTTTGCCTATCCTAAAAGGTGACTCTATACTAGACCACAAAAATTCTTTCAACCCTCTAACAACTCTCCAGGACATCACACACTTTCCACTATGAAAAGCAATGAAATGTACCAGGAAAAAAAACATAAACAAAAAACTCATGACATCGTGGCATACAAAATAACTTCAAAACTCATTTGTAAAAAATAATTCAGTAGTATTTTTTTTAAGTTTATTATTTGAGAGACAGAGAGAATCCCAGAGAGACAGCAGAGAATCTCTGCTGACAGTACAGAGCCCAGTGCAGGGCTCAACCCCACCAACAGTGAGATCATGACCTGAGCTGAAACCAAGAGTTAGATGTTTACCCGACTGAGCCACCCAGACACCCCAATTTGGTATCTTCTACTAGCTATTACATGAACTCAGACATACTCTTGTTCAAATCACGTCCTTGTGACAAAAATTTCCACAATATAATTTTTACTTTTTACATAACACATTAAACCTTATATGCAGTCATCCATGTACAACTCTTTTCTTTGGGACTACAAACTGCTTGAAGACAGGTACCACCTCTATTCCTTTCTGTAACCTAAAGTACATAACAGGCGTTGCTCGTTCCATCAGCAACTATTTAGTAAGCAGCTACCATACATCATTCACTGCACCAGATGACGGATACAAAGGTAATACAGACACAGTCCATGCATTCATGGAGCTACTTAATGAATGAACACAAACAACTGCAATGAAAAGTTTGAAAGAGTGCAGTCTGTGTGAAAGATCCAGCTTACCAATATGATAACCCGTAATAAGATGACTTTCTTCAAAAGGGGAGCCTATTATTGCTCTTCTGACCTAAACTGCTACTTAAGGCCATAAATAATTGGTAAAAAAAAAAAAATTCACCGACAAGACATTTAATAGTTAATCGGACTTTAAAATACTTATTTTATATATAGAAAAATAAACAAAAGTCCTATGCACAATGCAAGGCTTACAGATAGCCAAACTGCAACATGGGAATAAAAGATTAAGGTTTTATGTCTAAACTCCAAACAATCCAATTAGAAAGCTACAATTTGCCAATTCTCAATTCCTCAGAGATTTTTAAATTTAAAATAAAAATTACCTGACTTAATGAATGACTCTAGATTAAGAAACTAACTCTAAGGTCACATATTACTTACAAAATGAATACAAGAAATAAGCATTTGTTTAGCAGTTTTCTAGGATACACATGCATGATGCCAACAACAGCTGCCTCTGTAGAGTGTCTGGGATGTGGGGAGGAAGGACATTTACTTTTCATATATATCATTTTGTGGTATAAATTTTTATCTTTACATCACGTGGGTATATTATTTTCCAACTTAAAAAACGTAGAAAATATCTTAAACACAAAAATAACATATTCTGTTTACAGTAACATCTCCTTTATAGTAATAAGAAATAAAATCTTTAGCCTAACTATATATTTGGGACAAGGATGACATGGCAATAAGGTCGCCATTTGGGCCAAAGAAATTCTTCTGAGGGATTCTAAACCTCAGGTCAAAGACCTTCAAAACTTCCAAAGAAAGAATTGAGGGGCCATAAACTTGGGTGAGAAAACAATCATTTCTCTTATTCCACTAACTTCTATCAAATTTAACATTTCCTTCAATTACTAATGTAGGCAAAAGGCAAAATAACAGTACTAGTAATACTCAGGACTAGCAATACAACACAAATCACAGATCGTTTCATTGTCCTATTACAGTGGTTGCACTTGTCCAAATATTGTTTATACTTATCACTACTTAAAAAGATAATTAGGGGTTAATACTTATCACTACTTAAATATTGTTTATACTTATCACTACTTAAAAAGATAATTAGGGGTGCCTGGGTGGCTCAGTCAGTTAAGCGTCTGACTTCAGACCAGGTCAAGATCTCATGGTTTGGGAGTTCGAGCCCCGCATCCAGCTCTTTGCTGACAGCTTGGAGCCTGGAGCCTGCTTCGAATTCTGTGTCTCCCTCTCTCTCTCTGCCCCTCCCACACTCGTGCTCAGTTGCTCAGTCTCTCTCTCTCTCCCTCCCTCTCTCAAACATTAAAACTAAGATAATTAGATTCAACTCTAAATCTTGTCATTAATGTATTACTAAGGCATGTAAATTACAAACTTATATTATTTTGATAACTTTCAATATAATTGGCTTATGTGATTCTATTTTATGCATTTAAAACCATACTGATTCAGGCTCTCTACCCATTTTTTACTTGATTCTTTTTGGTATTGAGTTGTATACGCTCTTTATATATTTTGGGTACTAGCCCCTTATCAGATACATCATTTGCAAATACCTTCTCCCATTCAGTAGGTAGTCTTGTCATTTTGTTGATGGTCTCCTGAGCTATACAAAAGCTTTTTATTTTAGTGTAGTCCCAATAGTTTATTTTTGCTTTTGTTTCCCTTGCCTCAGGAGACCTATCTAGGAAAATGTTTCTATGGCCCATGTCAAAGAAATTACTGCCTATGTTTTCTTCTGGGAGTTACACGGTTTCAGGTCTCACGTGTAGGTCCTTAATCCACTCCTGAGTTTGTTTTTGTGTACAGTGTAAGAAAGTGTTCCAGTTTCATTCTTTGGCACGTAGCTATCCAGTTTTCCCACTGTATATTCTTGCTTCCTTTGTCATAGATTAATTGACCATATAAGCACAGGTTTATTTCTAGGGTCTCTATTCTATTCCATTGATCTCTGTGTGTATTTTTTGAGCCAGTGCAATACCATTTTGATTACTACAGCTTTCTAGTATATCTTGAAGCCTGGGATTGTGATGCCTCTACCCTTGTTCATCTTTCTCAAGACTGCTTTGGCTATTCAAAGTCTTTTGTGGTTCCATACAAATGTTCATATTATTTGTTCTATTTCTGTGAAAAATGCTATTGGTATTTTGATAGAGATTGCATTAAGTCTGTACATTGCTTTGTAGAACCAACAATATTGGTTCTACCGATACATGAACATGGAGTATCTGTCCATTTGTTTGTGTCCTCCTCAATTTCCTTCATCACTGTTTTATAGTTTCCAGAGTACAGGTCTTTCACCTACATGGTTAAATTTACTCCCAGGTATTACATTCTTTTTGCTGCAATAGACATTTTTCCAAAGAAGACCTACAAATGGCCAACCAACACATGAAAAGCTGCTCAACATCACTATTCATCAGGGAAATGCCAATCAAAACACAATGAGACAAAATCAAAACAAATGAGATCACAATCAAAACCACCTTACACCTGTCAGAATGGCTATGATCAAAAAAGACAAGGAAAAACAAATGCTGGAGAGAATGTGGGAGAAAAAAAGGAACGATATGCTCTGTTAGTGGGAATACAAACTGGGGCAGCCACTGTTGGAAACGGTATGGAGATTCCTCAAAAAATTAAAAGTAGAATTACCATATGATTCAGTAATTCCCCTACTGGGACAAAGAACTGGAACAAAGAAAACAAAACCACTACTAAAAAGATACATGCACCTCTATGTTTACTATAGCATTATTTATAAGCCACAGTCAAGCTGTAGAAGCAACCTGAGTGTCCATCAATAGATGAAAGAATAAACAAAATGTGGGGTGTGTGTATATGTGTACACGTACACACACACACACACACACACACACACACACACACACACACATATAATGGAATATTAGTTGGCCATAAAAAAGAATAAGATCTTGCCATTTTTGCAACACCATGGATAGATTTAGAGAGTAAAATGTTAAGTGAAGTAAGTCAGACAAAGACAAATACTATATGATTTCACTCATATGTGGAATTTAAGAAACAAAACAAATGAACAAAGAAAAAAAAATAAGAGACGAACCAAAAAAACAAACTCTTAAATACAGAGGACAAACTGGGGGTTGCAGCAGGGGATGGGAAAAGCAGGAATTTTATCAAGCTGTCAAAGTCTCAAGTCACAAAAGGTTAAGAAGCCTTGGACAATGGTTCTTAAATCAGATCCCACAGCCCTCATTTGGAAATCGAGAAAAAAACATTTCAGGGTTATCGCAATTAGCAGGCAGGATATCAATAAACTTCATGATATGCCTGTGACAGTCCCATACACCCAAAAAACTGAATGCCAAAACCATGCCAGTTGAGAAATATCTCAAGGATCAAATGGCAAGATTACCTCTTTGGTACCATGCTTTCCAAAGCTCCAAACTTAAGTGTTCATCCCAGAGTTCACTGGTATATTAGAATGTCTCTCGTCATTTGATTCTCTAATGTATACCACCCACTGAACAGATTTTCATCACTAAAATTTATTTTCCCCATGACCAACTAACAATCAAAAAAATAAAGAAGCGGGGGTGCTGGGTGGCTTTGTTGGTTAAGTGTCCAGCTTTGGCTCAGGTCATGATCACAGTCCGGGAGTTGGAGCCCCACATCAGGCTCTGTGCTGACAACTCAAAGTCTGGATGGAGCCTGCTTCAGATTCTATATCTCCCTCTCTCTCTGACCCTTCCCGCCCCTTTCTCTCTCTCTTTCTCAAAAATGAATAAACATTTTAAAAAATTTTTAAAAAGGAAGAAGAAAAAGAAAGAAAAAAGGAAATCACTTTTAAAAACAAATACAGTATCAATTATTCAGGAGTCAAATATTACTCTGAGGATTAGCTGAAAATTTAGTTTCTTTGCTAATTTTTAAAGTCTTTAATTTTTTAAATCATTTTGATTGTTAAAATGCTCTGCCAGGAAGAGATGGAAGGAGGAAAATATACGTATCAATCTGCTGATGTTTGACAACTATAAAAATATATTTAATTGACTGGAGAAAAAAATGTGAAACTATTCCACAGAATAATGTATGGAGATACTCTGTATATTTTACTCTTCCATATTCCTTCACATTTATTAGCCTATATAACTGAAGACTGTTATTAATAATAAAAAAAAAAAGCAGTTGCCTGTATAAGGCACTGACTTAAGTCCACAAAAAGATAATCTTTAAGATTACCTTTCAAGATACTTCTCATTAAACAGATGAAGCAAAGTGGCTTAATGAGATGAAGTAATTTATCTTGCCCAAAGAGAAAGTGACAGAGGCCAGGCCTGGAACCTAAGGCACAATTCTGAAGTACCAATTTCATCAAATTAACAGTACAAATAAGGGCTGCTTGTCAACTCCCCAACCAACAACCTCCTATCCTTTGCCCACATTCCTCCCAAAAAAGGGAAGTGAGAAAGCTGGAAGTAAAGATATGAGTAGAGAACTAGCAGAGAGGCTGACTCTTTTCACTCTGCATTCTTCTGACTGCACGGTGATATTAGCTGGCAAGAAAAAAGAAACCTAAAAACAAATGTAAGGAAATGGTGCTAAGAAGAATCTGGAAGTGGCTGTCATCTTCCTCCACTACTGATCCCACAAAAAAACAGTGGTGGATGACAGACTAGGCAAACCCAAAGTTCTATTTCATGCAAGTGTAAACAAGTCAAAATATCAGCAAGGATCAGTTTTAAGATAAAATCAAATAATCATGATGGACCTACTGCTATCTACATTGGTCTCATTCATGGCTTATTCCTACCAGCTGTCACCTACACATCCATTACTGGTTTTTCTACCTCAACTGTACTTGAAATGAAGATGCAGAGCTGTACGTTTAATAATACAATCAAATCCAATCCCAGTGGCCAGTATTATGGTCAATGCCTGTATCACAAACTTTCTACCACGTAAGAACCTGCATAGGTAATCCAGCCTCTGCTGAGTAAAACAAAGACTTTACACCTTCCTTAAGGCATTTGGTCTAAATGGGAAAACAAGTATCTATCACTCTCTCATGCATATATCCATATCCATACATACACATACATCCCTCAAGTGAGAAGCGGGAGATACTAAAAAATTTATTTTAAAACTCAAATTGTCTGGGCTAAAAGTATACCAAAATTCAGGACATTTACATTTACAGTAAGAGACAGTAAAAGAAAATTCCATGAAAAGGGAACTGATCATATCCAAAACATACAGAGGGGACTTCTCTTTTGATCTCTAGGAAAAATCAGTATTAAATAGTGGATAAATATAACTGAACCTCACAAAAAAAGGACTCTAAACCAAATTAACAGGATTACAATAATTAACTCTTTAAATAAAGCTTAACTACAGTATCTTCCTAATATTTAGTCTTTCGTTTGTTAGTTCTTTTCATCTAATTAACATTCTGGACAATATACCTAGTAGATAGATATGTGGATTCACAGAAGCAAGTAATTTTTAGACCCAAAGGTACTTTAACGGTCATTCAATCCAATTCTACTTCACAAATGAGGAAACTCAGGGCCAGGAAAGTTAAATAACTTCTTTGAGGTCACACAAAATGCATCCCTTACTATTTGGAAAATTAGTATGAAGGGTATGCTTTCTTTAAAAAGATTCTGGAGACTTCTTTTATAGTCCTTAATTTAAATTTCATTTAAAAAAGGCAATACACATCCTACCATTATATTGTGAAATACGTAAAATATCGTTATCCCATTAAAACACCTTACAAACTTAAGGTCTATAAAAATACCCTAAGTATCCAAATTCACCTTGGATCAAACTATGGATTAAAACAATTTAATAAACAATTTAACTTCATAACTTTTGGTCATAATGTTATATACACACCAGCAGTAAATGTCTAAAGGGCAGCTCCTGACTAAAGCCTCATTCTCAGGAAAGTAGCTCTTAACAGCACTTATGTACTAACCTCCCCTGTCAGACTGTCAGACTTATAGGTACACAGACACCTGATTCAAGCCAAACCAGTAATGACCAGGATCTGCGATTCTGAAACAAAAGAAACATAACAATGATGATAACAGCTAATATTTATTGACTGCTTACTGAATGCCACAAACTGTCCCAAGCACACAATTCATGCTCTCAACAACCCATGAGATTTTATAGATGAACTCAAAACCATTCAGTCTGGCTCAAAGAAGAAGATATGCACTTCACCACAACACTATACTACTACCTCTCAAATGACTAGGAATTGTTAGAGTTTAGTGATATTAATGTCACTTGCTGCTAAAAAGCCCATAGCTGCCCTAGTTCCTGGCATTCTCAAGCCTTGACCGTTCAAGCCTTCTTTGGGGTCTTCAAGGCAACACCTAGGAACCTTAAAGAAACCAGATTTGGTTTCTGTTACTTGAAATCAACCTAATGATCCTACCTGTTAAACTTTTTTAGGCCTCGTTTTTAGAGACCTGATACTGATGAAATCTAAACTTACCCCACAGATAAATCATTCCTTAAAAGTCTGTGTTAAAGAAATGTGTTTACCAAAAAAAAAAATTAAATAAAAAAATTAAAAAAAAAAAAAAAGAAAGAAATGTGTTTACAAAAGGCATTCACCTTAAAGCTTCTTTCATATCATTCCCCGAGGCAAAAATTTTTAATGACTCTTCCATGGTAGTATAGAACAATGAAAATGTAATAAACTTAGGTATCATCTAGTTCTCAACCCACTCATTTTACAGATGGAAGCAATACAGTGGTAAAGGTCAGAGCTCTAGATTCAATCACTCACAGGATTTGAGTTCAAATACTGGCTTTACTATGTTCTAGTCCAAGTAGGAGTGAACTTCAGCAAGATACTTAATCTCCAAAGCCTGCTTCGTCTTCTAGAAAAAGACATAATAGCACCTACTATACATCCTATTGTTATAATGAGTCGTAAACCACCTACTGAGTTTAACAAAGTGCCTGGCATGTACTCAACACACTCACTAACGCACAATAAATGGTAGCTGTGATGGTAGTGATGAATGACCGGAGACTCAGAGAAGGTAGGCAACTTTCCCAAATCATTTGGCCACTAAAGAACAGAAACAAAACTAGAAAGAGACTTCACACTTGCAAGTCAGTGCTCTTTTTTCTACACCATTCTACAAACCCCTGGGCTAACATTTGAAACTATCTGTCATCTGGTATAATTGTACCCCTTTTGCAGCCTTATCTCCACCTCAACTTCTATTCATTAATTCACCAAATATTTAGTAAGTGCCTTCTTTGTTACAAACAGTTTCTAGTGTTGAAGATATAGCACAGAACAAAGTAAGGAGAAGAAGTAAAAGCCATCTGTAAGTCCAAAAAAACCAAAGAGAAAGAGCTAAGAGAATGGCGTGCTCAGAAATGATGCAGTACTACCCTCCTGAAATCTCTATCAGCAGGGGATGATGGATTGAAAAGGGCAGATAAAATACATGCAAAATGGAAGAAACTGCCTGTACTCTACTTAACATCCACAGAAATTGCTGTAAACATTCCTGGATTCCGGGTGCCCGGGTGGCTCATTCGGTTAAGCGTCCAACTTCCACTCAAGTCATGAACTTGTGGTTCACGAGTTCAAGCCCACGTCAGGCTCTGTGCTGACAGCTCGGAGCCTGAAGCCTGCCTCAGATTCTGTGTCTCCCTCCCTCTCTGCCCCTCCCCAGTTTGCAATCTGTTTCTCTCCCCCTCAAAAATAAATAAAAACATTTAAAAAAATTTTTAATAAAAAAATAAACATTCCTGGATTCAAGTATTCGCTTCAACACACACCATACAATCAAACCTGAAAGCCCAACTTGTTAAATCTCTCTCCAATCCCTCTATACATTCTAGTAACAGTTTTCTCTAATTCTTAACTATACTACAATTTAACTATTTCTAATGCTCTTTGTCAGGTCAACTTAACCTGGTAGTGTCTGCTAACTTTCCAGATATGTTTTTGACCTCAATGACTCATTTACATTTCCCGAAGTCAAGTTCTGTATCATATTCTTCTTTTAATTTTAATCCTAGCAACACTCCAGCACACAGCCTTACAAATACTCTTATCCATGGTTACCCCTTCAAAAGTTTCCTGATGTCATATTTAGATAACACCGGGCACTCAGATGATAACTGGCTAGTATATGCTTTTGTTCAAAGAATAAATGCTCAGTGTTTTTACAATATCAATTTACAAAATTTTATTTTATACCCTCTCTAGAACTCCTCTATAATGAAACATGAAATGTATTAGTGCCAAAAAAACCTCTGAAATGTAAGAAACACTGAATATATTCCTACTCTCACTGTTGCTTAAAATATTAAGAGGATATCAAAATTAGGCAACTAAAGCATAAAAGGAGAAATGGCAATTCAAATCAGTCATGATCTTTTTCTTTAAAAATAAGCAGAATTAGGGGCGCCTGGGTGGCTTGGTCGGTTAAGTGTCCGACTTCGGCTCAGGTCGTGATCTCACAGTCTGTGAGTTCGAGCCCCGCGTCGGGCTCTGTGCTGGCAGCTCGGAGCCTGGAGCCTGTTTCGGATTCTGTGTCTCCCTCTCTCTCTGCCCCTCCCCTGTTCATGCTCTGTCTCTCTCTGTCTCAAAAATAAATAAACATTAAAAAAAATTAAAAAAAAATAAGCAGAATTGGACACCTGGGTGGTTCAGCCAGTTAAGCATCTGACTTCAGCTCAGGTCATGATCTCGCAGTTCAAGAGTTCGAGCCCCACGTCAGGCTCTGTGCTGACAGCTCAGAGCCTGGAGCTGTCTTCAGATTCTGTGTCTCCCTCTTTCTGCCCTTCCCCTGCTCATACTCGGTCTCTCTCTCAAAAATAAATAAAACATTTTTAAAAATTGAAAATAAGCAGAATCACATGCTTCATAGAAATTTTGGTTCACTCTAATACAAAAAGGTATCTTATACAAATCTATATACACCTATGAGAAGGGTAATTAACACAAAATAAAAATATTGCAGCCATACCTATGTGTTCAAAATTGTGTATTTAAAGGGGCCTCTGACTCAAGAGGGAAAAAATATATACATTTAGTATTTAGGTACATGTTGTATCAAAGTAAGAAACCAAAAAGAATTCCATGAATAATTTCCCAAAATCTGCTAATGAATTACACACACACGCATGCACGCACACACAGTGTTTCATAAAAACATAGATCTTAGTATAGAAAGAAAAAAAAAAAAGAGGCTCATTCAACACTTAACCAACATTTAGCAAACATATATTATGTTCCAGGCACAGTTTCAGATACTCGGAATACATTAATGAACAAAATATGCAAAGATCCTTGTCCTTACATAGATGATATTCTATTAAAATAAAATCTAAACAATAAAAAATAATAGTTTCCCACAAATTTCTTACATGCTTATGGTAACGTAAACATTCAGATAAACATAATGGTACCACTACAGAGAAGCAAAGTAAATAAACTTCTAAGAAAAAAGGAAAAAGAAACAGAAAATCTGAAAAGCCAAAAACAAAAATCATACACAATTAAGTGATGAAAAACTACAGTTAGCAATTTACTTACTTATTTGTTTTAATAATTTATTGTTTTTAATGTTTATTTACTTGAGACACACACACACACACACACACACACACACACACACACACACGCCGGGGATGGGCAGAGAGAGACACGTGCAGAATCCGAAGCAGGCTCCAGGCTCTGAGCTGTCAGCACAGAGCCCGATGCAGGGCTCAAACTCTTGAACTGCAAGATCATGACCTGAGCTGAAGTTGGACACTCAACCAACTGAGTCACCCAGGCGCCCCTAGTTAGTAATTTAATATTCCAATCAAATCAATGTCATCTTTCAAAGTTCCCCAATTACAAAAAGTAAAACAATGTTTACAAAACCTGTAATGAACTTAACAGTTCAGAAGCTAATTTGGGATTCTGTAAGAAGTCAACATGAATCACAGTGGTTATAAGAATGGGTTTTGTGATATTAAAACCAAGGGCATGAATTATAGCCCTGCCAGTTACTAACAGTGAGACCCACAGTTTTTTCATCCATAAAACAGAAACAATAATACTACATAGGCTGTTGTTACAAAGATTCAATGAAAACCAAAAACAGGAAGCAATTCAAATATCCAGATGGATGGATGAATATATTACAACAATTCACTAGAATACTGTTCAGTAATAAAAAGGAATGGACTGATACACGTAACAAGGATGAATCGTTAATGCATCATGCTGAGCAAAAGAAGCCTGACACAAAAGAGTATGTGAAATCCATTTAAAGGTAATTCTAGAAAAAACAATACTAAAATCTATAGGGAAAGAAAACAAATGCGTAATGGCTTAGAACTACTGGTGTAGATGCAATGACTTGCAAAGGAGCACAAGGGAATTTTTTGGGTGTTTGAAATGTTGCTTTATCTTGATTGTGGTGGCATTTCCTTGTGTGTACATGTTTGTCAAAACTCATAAACTATGCTTTAAATGAGCACATTTTATTGCATATAAATAACTCAAAAAAGTTAATTTTAAAAAGGATTAAATGAACTAATCGTATGTAAAGTTATTAACATAGTATCTGGGACACAAGTAGTAGTCGAAAAATGGTTAAGTACTGTATTATCAAAAAACATCAACTATCTCTATACAACACTCAAGGGGTGTTGTGATGATCACCTGATCATTCTGGTTTAGATTCTAAATAAACGCAAGTTAACAGTATTTGACCTAAATCAAGTGTCATGTAGAGCACTATAGAGACCAAGTTTAGGAGGATGCCTACTGGCAGACCTTAGGCAAAAGACAAGGAAAATGAGGAAAGGGAACAAAAGAAGATGCCTACATGTCCAAAAGAAAAGAAAGAGCTAAGAGAATGATGAGAGTGGTACCAATGTCAAAGAATGCCTAGATTATCTCATCTAAGTATTATCAAAATATAACTCAAAACTGAGTCAATGACTATATAAACAAAGTCTAATAATAATCCAATAGACACAGTTTTTAATTTTACCGGGGCGGGGTGGGGGCGGAGTGAGAATGGAGGTTAAGATTCATGAAGGTGGTTCAAGTGAAGTCAAAAGATTCTGTCAACCAAGCAGGAAAGGAGTCATATTGTGAATAGTTAGAAATGCAAAGCAACAATTATAAATCCACAAGCCAAGGTTGTTATTTTTTTTTTTACAAGTCTATATAATTTAAAAAATACTTACAAAAGTAACTAGAACATGTTGGTAATGGAAGTTGAATTGAAATCAACTCAGGGGCACCTGGGTGGCTCAGTCGGTTAAGGGTCTGACTCCTGATTTCAGCTCAGGTCATGATCTCATGGTTGTGAGTATAAGCCTGCTTGAGATTCTGTCTCCCTCTCTCTCTGCCTCCCCTGCTTGCATGAATGCCCTCTCTCTCTCAAAATAAACATACATTAAAAAAAAAAAAAAAACAACTCAAATGAAACACAAAACATTTATGAAATTTATATTTTACTGCTGCTTAGAACTGCTTTTCAAGGCAGAACAGTTTTTTAATTTTATTTCGAGAGGGAGTGCACATGAGCGAGAAAACGGCAGAGAGAGAGGGAGAGAGAGAGGGAGACAGAGAAACTGTCAGAGCAGAGCCCGACTTAGGGCTTGATCCCACAAACCATGAGATCATGACCTGAGCCAAAATCAAGCGGAAGCTTAACTGACTGAGCCACCCAGGTGCCGAAGGCAGAACATTTTTTTTAAATGAACAAATAATTCTGCTTAATAACAGAAGTCCTGTAAACAGGACCAGAAGAACTGAATCGACTGTCACTCATGTAAGCACAAGTCTTCTTACACGTTAATTTAAAAAAGAGGAAAGAAAAAACGAACACCCCAACTGTACATTCTGGGAAGCAAAAGATAGTTATAAA
This sequence comes from Herpailurus yagouaroundi, assembly GCF_014898765.1. Taxonomy (NCBI): domain Eukaryota; kingdom Metazoa; phylum Chordata; class Mammalia; order Carnivora; family Felidae; genus Herpailurus; species Herpailurus yagouaroundi. The sequence continues at coordinate 31,765,702 of NW_024412395.1, read as the reverse complement.
TCTTAACTGTCAGGGTTTGTTCAGTTTTGTTTTGATTTTAAGTACCACCACTTGTAACATCAAAGAGGCAGAAAGGACCAAAGAGTCAGAAGTCCTGGGTTTCAACTCTAGTTCCATCATAAATTGGATTTCTTCTTCCCTGGAAGTGGGCAACTGAAGCAGGCTACTGAAAATAATCCAATATAATCTGATTTCCAATCTCCAGATTGAAAATCACAACTGTTACTGAAAAAGTTAACAGTGAAAGGGTTTAATTATTTGTTTTTAATACATCATTAAAAAAATAACTAAACTGCAAGTTTTCTTCCTAAATTCAGGTAAAATACCAAGACACATGTGGCAAACTAAGGACCAAAAGCTGTAAGTATATTGCTGCTCAGTTCACAAAAAGTAACTTATCTTTCGGGTTAATTGTTCATTCTAGAACAAGCTTCTTGATTTTAGTTCTTCTCAAACCCAAATAACTGGATCCAAGTAATTACATCACTACTGATACTTGAAGATTCATAAGCTACTTCTCCTCTTGGGTCAAATCCCATACAATAATATTAACAAAAATTTAACTTTGTGGAATACAAAGTTGTGTTTTTTAAAGTCCAATTCAATTCTTGTACATACTATAACTTTATTTTAATTATCGTTCCCATGGAAAATTGAGCTGCTAGAAATAAACTTCATTTTTAAAACAAAAAGAATATTCTCATATGACTTAGATCTAAATCTACAGCAAATGTTGGGTTTTCATCTTATTTTTTGGAAAGCTGAATACTTAATGTTCATCCCGATACCGTTGCCATATTCATTTTCTCCTGAAAGTGTAAGACTTCCAAGTAATCAAAGACCAAAGAAAAATGTGATTAAATCACAGCAGAAAGTAGTAATAACAGGGTAATATAATGAGGTCAGAACTGGAGCAGCCAATCAAAGGCATAAAAGCATTTCCTGCAATATTAATAGTCAAAAGAGAAAACCAATCACAGAAACCTCGAGCCTTCTTCTGACAGTCACAGAAGCAAGAGAACCAATCCACGCACACCCAGGGTTGACAATAAGGCGGGACCGCAGGTTCATTGAAGAAATCCTTGAGGGTGCAGTTACTATGAACTTCGCACGCAAGTTAACACCACTCCAGAGTCATAAACACAGTCAAGCCAGACAAAATTCAACAGTATGCCAAATTCCATCAGGGAGAAAAGCAGAATCTTTGCAGAAACCGTGTGTTATCAAAAATGCAACCGTCAATTTGGATGCATTAAATCCTCAACTTCCAAAAGACCACCCTCTATGATGACAATTCCCGGGGACGCGGCGCGGGGACAGGGCAGCGCCAGCGGCTCGCAGGTGAACATCCCTGCTTGCTTTCTAACGCTGTGTGCCGAACCGGTGCCGTCCCGGCTAGGTGGGCAGCGCCGTCCCTCTCGCCGCCGCGGAGCTGGCCGGTCAACGGCTCTCTACCGCTACACCCCGCTGGGTAGTCGCGGCTCCCGCCCTCCCCCGCCGCAGTGCTGCACCGCCTCATCCTGCTGCACCGCCTCATCCCGCTGCACCACCGCCGGCCGGGGAGCCGGGATTACCTTGCTAGGAGGAAGGTGTTTGTTATGAACGCGCTTTACTTTCCACAAGTAATTTCAACGAGAACCCAATGCAAAACTAAATTTGAAAGTGGGAAGAGAAAACCTTTCCTAGCCAAAAGATCCCTCGCCCATTAATTAACCCCGTGCCGGAGGAAGGTTCGGAGTGGAAGGTAAACAGAGGCCGTACGCCAAGTGCGGCCAGAACATCCCCTGCGCCATTCCCGGCCGCCGATTACGGCAAGGCCCCCTTACGGCAGCGTAAGCGGCGCTGCGAGCTAATCACAACACTGGGACGCAACAACATGGCGGCCGCGGGCGGGCGCTGCGCCGGCCGAGAGGGTTTACGCTACTCCGCCGGCGTAGGGTCCCATGCGTTGGAGCGGCAGCGGCGCCCTCCAGCGAGCGTAAAGCGCTCTGTGAATGGCGAGGCCCGACTGACAAAGGGGAGGGGGGAGGAGGGAAGGGGGGGTAATAAACACTCGAGTCCCTACCGATTCCTCCTCCTTCTCCATCCCGGTGGGCATCTGGGGCACGGCCCGGTTGATGGAGACGCAGTCGTTGAGATCAGGCATGTCCTTGCCGCGGTAGATAGGCAGCGGTTTGGCGGCGTCCAGCGCCCGCGCTCGGAAGGAGAGTTTACTCATTGTCTCCCCGCCTTACAGGAACAGCCCGGGCGGCGGCGGCGGGGCGGGCGGGGAGGGGGGGAGGACTCCCGCCGCCTCCTCCACCTCCTTCCTCAGTGCAGCGCGGCCGGCCCGCTCCTCCTCCTCCTCCTCACTGCCCCCGGCCACAGCATGGGCGCCCACCCCGCCCGAAAACAGACCCCCGCCGCCCGCGGCCGCTTCCACACACTAGATCCGCCGCTCGCCCGCCCGATCCGCTCCCTGCGCCATGGCCAACATGGCGGACATTACCACAGCGGCGGCGAGCGATCCCGGCAGCCCGCGCGAGAGCGCGCCCCCGCCGCGGGGACGCGCCTCGCCCTCTCCCTCCCTCCCTCCTTCCTCTCCCTTCCCCTCCCTCGCCTGCCCACCCACTCTCTCCGCGGCGCTGCCGGCCCGCGGGAGCGTGCTCAGCCTCGGGCCGCTCGGGGGAGAGGGGGCGGCGGTGGCCCTCGGCTCGTTGGTCCGCGTCTCGCCGTGTGGCAGGTGCCAGGTGCGCAAGTTAACCCGCGCCCCCGAGCGTGCACCTTTGCCTCCGCGGCCCCGACACACCGCTCGCAGAGTGCCCCGAGGGAAAGCGCCGGGCAAAGCTCGGCCGCGCGGAGCAGCGCGTGTCTGCAGAAGTCCGTGAGCGGGAAAGGAAGATGTCAACCAGTGCACAACAGCCACCAGCGAGCCTGTACTTAGCGCTGTCTCCACCGCGCCCCGAACGCCAGCTAATTCGCACATCCCCGTGAGGTGCGAAAGGTCCCCTCCGTCTGCCCACTCAGAGCGGCGCAGATCTGCGGAGTCCCGCCCGCCCCGAAAACGGTCAAGCAGCCCCTCCACCCTGTATCCTCTATTCAGTACCTGCCCCAAGAGCTCTCCGTGGTAATACATCCTCGCTCATGCTTCGCGGGGAGGATGCTAATGGCAGCAGTATGGGTTAATGTTTGAGGCTGCCAAATGCAACAAGTGCCCTTGAACCTGTCACCCAAACTTATTAGAGTTATTTAGTGGATGGTAGATATTATTCTGATTTCAAAAACAGTGTTCTTAGGAGTTAAACTTATGAAAGTTAATCAAGGCAGCACACATTTCCGAAGTGGCAGATGTGTGTGAAATACTGGGTATTATGGAAGACGCAAAGAAGTTTGAAATAAAGTTCCAACCCTCAGAGATCTTTCACGTTAATGAGATGATAGGTTGGTTGGAAAGATGAGTAACAGTAAGAGATGTAAATAGTTGAATAACTGGGCAAAAAGTAATATAAATGATGGGAAAAAATTAAAAGTGTAAATACTTTACACAGGAGATGACACAAGACAGTAGGACATGATTAGTTGCCAAATGAGTTGCACAGGCAACAATGGCTATAAGAGAGCAGAGAAAGGAGACATTACTTTAGCTTGAACTGGGTAGAGAATGTTCTAAAGAGGAAGGGAAATCAAGTTGACACAAATTAAGTAAGTACCAAGACTATTGTTGACATCAATCTTGGTTAGCCAAGAGTTCCTTGGTTAGTCTTTTAAGCATTACAGCGTTCTTACAAAATCCCTAGGAAGACTAACACATTTTACTATTTTCTAATAACTGACAAATATCTAGCTCAGAGAAAAGTAGGTGGTTGGCTGAAGACTAGAAGTGAGAAAAATGATTTCTACAGTCATTTCTATATGGCATCAAAATTCTTCATCATTTCCCCCTCATCTACTTGTTCCCCTCTTCCTTTTTCCTCTTCTTCCCCTTCTCATTTCTCACCACATTCCCCTTTGAGGCAAAATGGTAGATATGGACTTTGTGGCACAGTCTAACACATTTGACCCAGTAAGACCTCAAGCAGTATTTAGCAAGGGTTAAGTGTTTTCCATCTACTTTGTTGTTGGAAACAATGGAGATGTTATGACTCACTTCTTGTAAGCAGTACTTTTCTCAAGCTTATGGGCATGTCCTGCTCGAGGTACTACCCTCTGGAGCAGTTCTAGTTCTCTGCAAAGAACATGATCTTATTGGTAGTGGTCAACACTGCAAGTGTAAAAGGGGGTAGAGGGAGCCATGGTTGAAGAAATGAGTCATCCAGGGTTTTTATCTGGGTGCCTAGCACTTCTCAGATTCAGAAAAGATAACTTTTCCCCCCTATATATTGTTATTCTCTTCCTCTTTTTTTAATGTTTATTTATTTTGAGAGACAAAAAGAGTGCGAGTAGGGAAGAGCCAACGTTTTTTGAGTTTCCTTTTTTACAAGTCTATATAATTTAAAAAATACTTAGAAAATAATTAGAACATGTTGTTTAAAATGGAAGCTGAAATACAACTCAAATGAAACACAAAACATTCATGAAATTTATATTTTACTGCTGCTTAGAACTGCTTATCAAGGCAGAACAGTTTTAAATTTTCTTTTAAGTTTATATTTATTTTGAGAGAGAACGTGCATGTGCAAGTGAGGGCAGAGAGAGGGAGAAAGAGAATCCCAAACAGGTTCTGTGCTGTCAGCGCCGAGTCTGACGCGGGGCTCCATCCCACGAACCCTGAGATCATGACCTGAGCCAAAATCAAGAGTCAGAGGCTTAACCGTCTGAGCCACCCAGGTGCCCCATTACTCTCTTTCAAGAAAGGAAATATTCAGTATCTATTATATACCAGGCACTACAGTAGTACTTTAAAAAGTACATTATCTCAATTAATTGAATTCCACTTTGTTCTCATTATAACCCTATGGAGAAATGTTATAATTTTACTAATAAGGAAACAGGCTCAGACAGATAATTTGCTGAGTTTCAACACTAATTATTCACATAAGTGGTTTCAAATCCAGGTCTAGCCTGCATCCAAAACTCTCGTTTTCTCATCAGTGCCACCCTGCTATCGAAGCTCTTCAGTTTACTGATCATTCAAAATTCTAAAGTTGCTCTTCCAAAGTCCTGAGACCTCCCAACCAGTGTCTAATACAGTCATAACCCAAAGCCTAAAAGATGCAGTAGGCTTGAGGAGAGCAGGAACAACATCTGCCCCGTTAATCACTGTATCTCTAGTTCTGTGCCTCACATATAGCAGGACCCTAATATATACATGTAGACTGATATTCCCTGAAGAAATTTACCGATACTGACCCCGATCCATTCCAGCTTGGAGTTCACATACCCTATTGGCCTGTCATTTGACCTAGCCATTGCTGACAATATTTGCTCTTATTATGGCCTACCCTGAATTTTAGAACCAATTAAAGCAGTTCAAAGAAATTCTTTTGAAACCTGAAATTCTATTACAGTAACAGATTTTTGCTGTAGTTATTGTTTTATTCTTCTTTTTCATTGACCATGTAACAGATTTCTTCCCCAAATCTTCACTATCCTCTTGCCCTGTAGTCAATGACTATAGAGCTGGTAATAAAATAGTTTGAGGTTGAAAACACAATATTCTTTTCGAGTGAGACACAGCCTGTGTATTCTTGGCTTCCACTTCAGTGCCCAAATCAGAACACCTCTGTTTCATATTTGGAAAGTAACTTTTATTTGAATACAAATATTATTTTTCATAAAGTTTGTTTCTTTTTAAAAATGTTTTAATGTTTTATTTATTCTTGAGAGAGAGCATGAGCAAGGGAGGGGCAGAGCGAGAGAGGGGCACAGAATCTAAAGGAGGCTCCAGGCTCTGATCTGTCAGCACAGAGCCCAACGCGGGGCTAGAACTCACAAGCCGTGAGATCATGACCTGAGCTGAAGTCAGACACGCAACCACCCAGGAGCCCCTCATAAAGTTTATTTCTAATCTCTTTGTTAAATGCCTATATACTTGTTAGAGCTAAAAACAGAAAATATCTTTCCAACTTTTGAGGTAGATCCTGTTATAAAATTTTTTGTCAAAACTTGTTTCAAATGATTGTGCTGCCTAATAGCCTATTTTAATTCCCACATACAATGTACTGAGTACAGTTATTCTCTAATCAGTCCACTTCAAATATGCTTTGGACCAATTCCAAATGGCATGCATTTAGCCAAGCAAGTGTAATATATACACACCCAAGAATTAGAAATAGTTTTAAAACTACTGTCTAAATGTAGCCTAGATTAGCATAGAGGTCAAATAGCTGTTAAGTATTGGGATTATATTCCAATTTCCATTTCCCTGTACTGCAATCAGGGCAGGCAGCTTCCAGATAATGAACAAATTACTTTTTGAAAGAAACCTTAAAACTAGTAAACACAGTTGCTATTCAACTATTTCAGAGTTTTGTAAATGTCACGTTCTTTCTAATTGGCTCCCTATTTCTGAAAACCCAATTGAGAGTTAATTGGGTTGGTATGTGAACTGCATCCCTCCCCTCCGCTTATGTTCCAGGAATGAGCCCAGTACCAATAAAGCTTCGTTGTTTTCCATATGTAATCTGAATGTGGGGTCTGCACTCATTACAATCAACTGAAATCAGTGCCTTTGACTGAATCTTTGAGACAACAGGGATGGAGACTGCACTCAGAGGTGACAGGGCAAATATCTACTTCCACCTTTATATTCGCCACAGTGGGAAAACAAGATGCTAAATAAAAATTTGTGCCTGTAGCTCACTCAGCGGCATTGCTCCTCTCAGACCTGGTTGGAATCACAGGGTGCCACCTTGTGTATAAGCTGATGATTTACTTCCCAGTTCCACAAAGGATCCAGATAGACTCAAAAATAATGAGTGCAAAAGCTCTCTATTTTATTAGTCAAGGAAAAATGAAACAGGTGTAATTAGAGGAAACAGATTTGAAAACCTACAACTCCAGAGGGTCCATGACACTACGTTTTGAATCACACAAACGGTCTATCCCATTTCTCGCCCCACCCTGACCAAAAAGCACACTCAATGCCGCACACAGGGAATAGATTGCTACTCTCCACTCGAGCTCTTTGATGGGGATACCAGAAATTAGTAAAGTTCTTGTGACAAAGCTAATGAATCCACTAAGACAACTATTTGTGTTCCAACAGTAAGCAAGCTCCATGGATTTAATTTCAGGACTTTTGATTTCTGAGAGGAACTAGGTTCTATCGATGTGATGAATATGATCCTCCTTATTTTTTAAAAAGTGCTGAGTTTGAAACAGGGAAACACAATTGATGGAGCAAGGCCACGGGTGGTAAAATAGGATCCTTTCCAATTCAGCTACCTTGCCCTCGAGAAATTCCACACTTCGCTAAATTCAGCATAGCTGCCATTCAGCTGAAACCACCATTACATTTATGGGACTGGCTGGACCTTTCATATTATTTTCAGGAGGCAGTTGAAGAGCCTGAGGCTTTGGGGCTCCAGGTGCACATCTCCTGTCTGGTTAGGTCTCCTGTAACATCTTCATCTCAGTTGCCTTCCCTGGCCCCTTGTATCAGCACATTTTTTTCTCCTCAAGCATCTCTGAAAGGTAACTTGGAAGGTGCTTGCTCTCTCCTTGTGAAGGCAGTTTAGTCTCGCTGGTGTGCTGGCACACCTCAGACAACTGAAGCAGACCTAGAGTGCCAAGCTAGCTGGGGTCCAAAGTGTTAGCTGAGAGAAGTTCCCTGTCAGGAACCTTGTGTTACTCATGTAAATGTGGGTCCCCTCACCTATGTTTTTAATCTCTCCTGCCACCAAAGGACTAATGTTTATAAATACAGATTTGTGAATGAAGTATGCAGTTGGAGTCCTGAATTAAAGAAAATTAGTGAGCGGCGCCTGGGTGGCGCAGTCGGTTAAGCGTCCGACTTCAGCCAGGTCACGATCTCGCGGTCCGTGGGTTCGAGCCCCGCGTCGGGCTCTGGGCTGATGGCTCGGAGCCTGGAGCCTGTTTCCGATTCTGTGTCTCCCTCTCTCTCTGCCCCTCCCCCGTTCATGCTCTGTCTCTCTCTGTCCCAAAAATAAATAAATGTTGAAAAAAAAAATAAAAAAAATAAAAAAAATAAAAAAAAAGAAAATTAGTGAATTGATTGAGTCACAGCCACGCCTTATTGATCTTATCTTTGTTGTTCCCAAGAACGAAATGGCTTGTTTCCTAAGAAAAGGTTCTGGTATTAGCATACTGAGAGCCCCCTAAGCTCCAGAATGACTTGTTAGGAGCCAGAAGGGAAAGCAATTTTAAGTCTCCAAGTTAAAAAACAGGTCTGCTAGTCTTTCATCAGCTATTAAAGGTGATTTGGGCAGAGGAAGAAACCACTGAACTAAAATACACCAATTATCTAGATATTTACTGGTTCACCCACACCCTTCACCTTATTTTAGAAGGGATTTCAGGTGGCTTTTGAGAGTAGCTAAAATGTGTGAGGATAGCATTTGGGCTCTCAATTTCCTGGTAACACGAAATTTCCTAGTCATGTGAAAATAGGAAACCTTGTCAGCTTCACAGTTCACAATGTCCATTAGATAAAATGATTGCTCAAGAGCTTTATGCTTGTTCCTGGTCCTAACCAGAATACCCGAGAGTTCATAAATAGAGCAACTAGGTGGTATGACAGACACCTCAACACTATCCTTATGGAAGACACAAAAGAAGCATCCCAGGGCTGTTTCTTATAGTGATTCTCCATATCAACTAATGGCATCATATGCAATCCAGCACAATTCTGCAGGTATTAGGATGTCTGATGCCATGAGCCCCACCCCATGCAGGTCTGGGAGTATGAATGGACTCTATGATCACCCATGCAGATCTGAGAGTGTAAATGAACTCCATGACCTCCAAGCGATCCTCCCTGAACAGTGTTTTTGTCTCCACTGCCTCCTGATAAACTGTGTGGCCGAGAGCTCAAAACTGTGCTCTATTACAATTGCCTAAAATGTGGCCCTTCTAAATGCCCAATTAAGGGTAGACCCCTATGCCTTAAATGACTGCATTGTGCAGTATAGCAGTTAACATTCTTTTAGAAAGAAAGAGGCTTACCAAGGACCAGTGCCTGAATAGAAAGCTGTCCCTCCTACTCTTGCAGTGAGCTAAGGGTGTATTCACTGGCAGGGCCAAGAGGTAATTTTGCCTTTGCATAAACAAGGTGTGCATTGCTGTCTCAGGTTAGATGGTATGGTTGGTGGGACGCAGAGAAAAGGTGTTCTTGCACTCTATATCCACATGAAGGCTGTCCTCTAGTGGGTAGCAATAGCCAGCTTTGTTTTCTAGCTCTGACTGCTTCCAGTGCTAACATTGGTGTGCCTTTACTTACAGAGCAGCCCCATCTCTGCTACTCACCATAGGCAGCATTTTTAGCCCAGCAGCTGTGCCAAGGCTAGTCTTGAAGGAAACTAAGCTTCAGAGTATCTTCTCTTAAATGAAGACATCAGTTCCTCAACTCAATGCCATGCAGGGGATACTTTTGTACTAAGTCCCTCATCTTCCATGCTTACCCACTCCAGCAATCCTTCACAGGATCACTGGGCTTTCCCCTCACTAGTACACGGGCTCATGCCTACAGAATACCTAGACCTGCCATTTTAGGTTAGCTTAGTGGAAGTCCGTGAACAAAGGGATTCCAGAAGTAGATGTTGGTTTGAAGGCCCCACACTGATGTCTTTCACTAAGCTTGGGGGCAACTCTACCTTGGTCCAGGGCTTGCTACTTCAAGGCCCTGCTGACTGTCTTGGTCCTTTCTTCTACTGCCTCTCTATTTCATTGGGATAAAATGGCCTAAATAGTATGTTTCAACCCATGTATGCAATAGCTCCAGCTATTTAAAATGTACCAGAGTGGTTACAAAGAAACAACATGTGAAACCTAGTTTAAGCATAGAGATGAGTCTGGAATATTCCACCAAAATATTCCCTCTAGTGAGGGAAATGAGATTGCAGGAAAAGAGGTGGTAGTAAAGAGAAATCCTTAGTTCTTACTTCATAAAGCCCCTCTGTAGGGTTAAATGATTATAATTCCACATAGATGGTTTAAAAAATCATTTAAAGAATTAAAGTCAGATAGTGGAGCATACTTGGGCTTTGGAGAGAGACAAAGCTTCTTTCTAGTATTCTATGACCCTTACTATATTATTTAACCTCTGTGACTTTATTTGCAAGCTGGATGTAATGTGCCTGTCTCATAGGCTCCTGATGAGAGATAAGTGAGATAACATGCTATAAATTGGCTAATACGGTGCTTGACAAATTGATAGACCTAATCAACATTAAAACTACTGTGTTTTTCTCCCTTCCCTCTGCCTTTAAAAAAATTTTTTTTTATGTTTATTTTTTATGTTTGAGAGAGAGAAAGAGAGACAGAGCATGAGCAGGGGAAGGGCAGACAAGTGGAGACAGAATCTGAAGCAGCTCCAGGCTCTGAGCTGTTAGCACAGAGCCTGATGGGGGCTCAAACTCACAAGTAGTGAGATCATGACCCAAGCCAAAGTCAGACCTCTAGCCAACTGAGCCACCCAGGCACCCACCTCTGCCTTCTTATTTACATGGCTTGAGATGATTCAGATTAGAGCTGTGGCACATATAAGACAAAACCTTGAGTTTCTACTCTGGCTTATGGTTTACTTTGACCTTTTTAATTTAGAGCTAAACTAAACAGAGCATTTCTCCCAGCCCCACCCCCAATAACACCTCATTCCCTGTCACTATTTTGGTTTCACCCATGGAATGGAACTATTATTCAAATCATTACAGCCATAGGGCCCTGCCAAAGAGGTAACATTAGATTCTTAAAAAAGAGAAGATCTTTATTAAGGATAGACACACTTATATCTAAATACCTAATCTGACTCTCTGAAAAGCCCAATATTTTTTCCATTTTCCAAGAGCTCTGTTCAATAATTATGATAAGATGAATCACATGACCTTAAGACCCAGATTTGAGGGGAAGGATCTACTTTTTCTTCTAATTTCTGCCCACCTCTCATCCTCCCTCCTTCTGTCCCTTGCTTCCACCCTCTTCTTATTTTAGGACATTCTAAAGCTAATTTTTAGAAGTTAAAGTTTCCATCTGAACAGCAACATAGTTAGCTCCTGTTCAAAATCACAAACAAATGGGCTACTTACCTATGAAAAATCCCATCATAATCCATGAGCTAGCTTGTCTCTGAGTTTATGTTCATCTGTAAAATAATGCTACTGGGTTCACAAGTGAGATCATAAAGGATATTAGCAGGAGTCATAATATAACATAGTGGGAGGCTTTCCAAAAAATCTTACAAGTGATGTTTGAAGATAATGTTTGTATGATTGTTTCCAACAAATCTGTCAGAACTCATCCACCCAAATGTGTGCCCTTCGACACATCCACCTCAGCTTTATAAAAAGCTAGACATCTCTTAAAGTCAAACCTGGTGACTAAAGTGAGCGAACCATTTGAGGGTTTTTTGTTTGGTTTGGTTTTGGGTTTTTTGGTCACAGAGGAAGAAGGTAGTGATCCTGGTGTGCCTACAGGATTTGTAAACTATCTCTGTGGGCTTTTCCATAAGAAGAGTTCCACAAATACTGTAAACTTATCCAAGTCTCCACCTTGGAGGAGCACATTGATCTGGATGTTTGTATGTTGGTGTGCATATTAAGCCAGGCCCGTTGCCTACTGACCTTCTCTCCTCTTTATTACCCACTGATACAATTTAATTTAGAGGAAAACACTAGAGCATGAGACTGGTAGCCTTGGTTTTACTAACCTTTCCCGATTCTTGAGATATGAGAAAAATTTCCAGTTAAGAGTTCAGCCAAAAAAGAGCAAACGTCCTTCTCAGTGCTATGTTGCCTGACAAGATATTTATTCTTTATTAATTTTACAACTTTACAAACAGCTCTGAAAGCATTCTATTTGAAAAAGATAAAGAGTATGCAAGCTTGATTTTATTTGTTAAATTTTATATAGCCTTAGTCTATACAAATTTCATCACTTTTAGAGATTCCTTGTCCTAATTGGAAATAATTTGAAATAATATGAAATAGTAAGAAAAGAGGGAATAGCCATAAGATACTTAGAATTGAGAATGTCAACTTCATTTCCATCTGCAAACTAAAGATTTGCTTCCCACCCTGAAAGTTGATGCTTGCTCTCAATAGTATAGCTAATAGCCCAAAGCAGGCACAATTATTGACTTCTGTGCCCTGTTGCCCGATCTATAGCAATAAGTTCCCAGGGTGGCTGTGCAATTACACACAATGTGATCACTATCACAGCAGGCCCAGCTACATATGGATACACAACATGATCACTTACCCAGTAGGCACCGTTCAATATGGTTAGACAACATGATCACTACACAGCAGGACCTTTTCAATATGGATTCCTAACATGGCCATGACTGATACGCCAAGCCAATTTGCATGTATCCGAACTGCATTCACTGTCCCTGAAGAAACAGTCTGTTGGGGGTATGTCATATAATAGCTAACTGCAATATACACTCAAGAATAGACACCCTGCAAAGGTTGTTTAGCACAGCAGTTTCTGCTATATGGAGAGTTGACCACGGACCCAGTGGAAATAGATTTGGCCTTGCAGACAACATGTGAGAGGACTTTCCAATGGGACTGCTAAGATGGTGGCCAAGATTCTGACTGTAGCCAAGTGTTAATAAGCAAAAGCTTAATGATGAACCAAAGATCTGTAATTTAGAAAACATCATGACAAACGGGCCTGAGGGAAAAGGCAAGGAGCACACTGTCTTATGTGGAGTGTGGATTTTCCTGCACCCACACCACCAGTGCTTCCATCAGAAGAGGATGCCTTTGACATTATCCTGCTACTTTTGTTAGAGGACATCCTTTTGAAGGAAGGTGCTTGTGTCTCTGAGCTGCTTTGATATACGTGAAAATACACCAACTTCTTTGTGTAAAGTAATGTTATCAACAGTTGTGCAGAACGAAAAAAGAAAAGCTTTTTAGGCAAATAAATGGAATGCTTCTTTTTTGCAAGCTTTAAAGAAGTAAATGAATTTGCAGATTTGAAATCAAAATAACAAAATCTGAAATCAAATTAACAAAAAGAAGAGTAATTATTTTATCAAAAAGCTTTTCATTTGCTTTTAAATGATTCTACTCCCAAAGATTCCAATTTGACTGATCTGGAATGTGGCCCAGAAATGTACATTTAACAAATATGCCAGGTGATTCTGCATCAGAGTATTTTATATAGCTACATCCCATTGCTTCTCTTTCCTTCCTCATCTTTTCTCTAATTTTCATTTTCCTTTTGCTGTCCCTATGTCTCCTCCCCGTTTGCTTGTCTTTTCTTGACTTATCTCTATCCTCTTCCCTTAATTTTTTCTTTTTTTTTTTTCTCTAGGTGTGGACAGGGTTGGAGAGGTTAGTTGGAGGGTCATGAGGAAAAGAGAAGAAAGAAAATACTGTCAATTTCATAAGCCTCAGGCCTGTTCCAAAATGATATAATGTCTCGCTGCTCTCCCCTGCACCCCTTTAATTGTAGAACAAAGATCACGGCCACCTACTTTTCTACAGTCATGCTTAATACAGGGAGGTCACCAGGAGCCAGGAGAAGATAGGCAGAGATCTTGGACTGAGCCTGCGATTGCCCATATTTGCTTCTACCTACTAGAAGATGCTGCATTTAAAATACTTATAGCAAACCTGGGATTGGAGCAACTACTGTCTGAATTTCTCACCAGTGGTCTTTGTATATGAGGCTCCTGTATTTGTGGCCTTCCCTTTCCTCTGTCCTCCACCCCCATTCTCCACCTATTTACTGGTTGTCTGGTTTTGTTTATTTCTTCCGTGGACTTTTTATCACACATGAGTGAAGCAATATCGTTTGAAAAGCCCCAATCCAGGACACAGGCAGCTGGTACCCACATCTGGCCCTGACACTAGCTAACCTGGGACCTTGGATAAGTCATGCACCCTCTCCGGTCTCATCGTCCTTGCTGTAAAGTGAGGGTGCATCTGTAATGTTCATTTAGTTCTAAAACTATACAGGGATGCCTGGGGGGCGCAGTCGGTTAACCAGCTGGCTTCGGCTCAGATCATGATCTCATGGTTCGTGGGTTCCAGCCCCGCGTCGGGCTCTGTGCTGAAAGCTCAGAGCCTGGAGCCTGCTTCGGATTCTGGTCTCCCTCTCTCTCTGCCCCTCCCCCCACTTGTGCACACACTCTCTCTCTCTCTCTGTCTCTCTCAAAAATAAGTAAAATGTAAAACTATACAGAATAAAAAGAAGTATGATTCCTCTTCTATGATGCTTCAAGATAAATGAGGCTAGGTGTAAATTATAGCAATGTTTTTAGCAATCAGAAGAAGTGATTATTTTGTCCTTAAAAAAAATTAAAACTAGCAGTATCTTATCTAGAGTCAAACTTACATGGCTGACAAATTTCCTACTGTTTTTGTTAGAATAAAATCAAAGGTAGTCTGAGTGGTAAAATACAAACTTAAAAAGAGGTTAATGTTTTCAATTAAACTACTGGCTTCTTAAATTTCCTTATTATTAATGATATATTTTTATCATGGTTATCTTTTAAAGTAACTACTAGAAAGCTTTTTTAAAATTAAACAATTTGAATGGATTCAAAGAGTGGGTTTATTATTACCACAACTCATATTTAGAGTACTTTTAATTTTTTCTCAAAACTTATAAAAGGGGTAAGAATATAATACAGAATTAACTCATATGAGTTCTTAGGATACAAAATCTTTCCTCTCGGACACAAAGTATCAGCCTTTATGGTAATATTCCCCAGAAGAAGAGATGGGGAGCAGCAGGGAGGGAGGAGGGAGAGGGAGGACTAACACTTATGGAACAATATCATTTACCAGGTACTATACTAGACACTTTTAGTTTGTTTCATACATAACTATTGAATCCCATCTATACCTAACCTAGGAGCTGAGCATGGAATGGTGAGCAAGAAAGACATAGCCATTGCCCCCCATTTAATTCCATAACAATCTTTAAAAGTCCATATTATTGGGGTACTGGCTGGATCAGTCAGTTAAGCATCCAACTCGATATCGGCTCAGGTCATGACCTCACGGTTCATGAGATCCAACACAGAGCCTGCTTGGGATTTTCTCTCTCTCTCTCTTTTTGCCTCTCCCCCACCTCTCTCTCTCTCTCTCAAAATACATAAACGTCTTTTTAAAAAGTCCATATTAAATACATTTTTTTTTAAAAAAAGTCTGCATTAAATAAAAGTCCATATTATTGACCCATGTTCTTTACACCACTCACCTTGCATTTTATTCTAAGTCACAAAGCTTAAAATGTTTCCTCCCATCCCTCACAGGACATAAATATACCTTTCCTCTTCTATCCTGTACCTAGTGTTGGTGATAAATTAAGTGCTATTGAGTAGAGAGCTATCCAGCATCTGTAAGGCACATATTACCTCCTTTTACTCAATTAACCACATTAATAAGAACATTAGTATCCAACTTTTACCATCTATCCAGACAGAGAAGTCAATTAAAAAATTAACAACAGCCTGAAATTTCCTTGGATTTCATAGAGTTCTATATTTTTTTGTTTCAATTTTTTATTTTTAATTGTGATTTTTTAATTTAAAATTTATCATCTTAACCATTTTTAATTGTTTGGTACAATCACATTGCTGTGCAACTGGTCTTCAGAACTTTTCATCTTATAAAACTGGTTTACCACATATCTTGACCCAAGTTGAATGCTCTATGCCTGGCTGACTTTGTGTAAGTAATTGGGTAACCCCCCACCCATAAAAATTAAACGGAAGGTACACTGACTGGGGATCTTTGAACTTTTCTAGAGTATGTTTCTGTTCTCAGCTCTGGAATAAAGAGGGGATTTGGGGGAGGGAAGGAAGTGCTAGAAAACAATTTCTTTTCCAAAGATCATACTTTGGGACTTTTACTTTTTTCACTTCATTGATTCATTCAAATATTCAGTAATGCAAACTCTGCTGTCTACTTTCTTTTTTTTTTTTTTAATTTTTTAATGTTTATTTATTTTTGAGAGAGACAGAGACAGAGCATGAGCAGGGGAGGGGCAGAGAGGGAGACACAGAATCCTAAGCAGGCTCCAGGCTCTGAGTTGTCAGCACAGAGCCCGACGTAGGGCTCAAACTGATCAACCACGAGATCATGACCTGAGCCGAAGGTGGACGCTCAACCGACTGAGCCACCCAGGCGCCCCTCTACTTTCTTACTAAGTAAGGCTTTCTACTAAGTGGAAAGGCTGTGATGATTCAAAGATGAGACAGTATCCGCCCCAGGTGCCTACTGCTTGGTAGAGCAGACAAAGCCTGTACACAGTTAACTATGGTGAAACACAAGAAGTGTTAGGTATCTTACAGAAACCCCACAAAAGAGTCTATGGGAAGAGCAACCATGGAGAAATTACTTCTGGCTGATTGGCTGGGCATTATGACAGAGGAAGTTTAAGGGGGAAATATTATCAGAGCTTTGAAAAATACGTGAACACGTGGAAAAGGGGCAAGAAGTACATTCCTGGCAGAAAGAAATGTGTGGCAAAGACATGAAGGAGAAAAGGATAGGATGCATTCCAGGATCAGGCACCTGAAGAATGAAACATGGTGAGTGAAAAGGTCTAGGAAACATCAGCAAAGCTTTCAATCTTGGTCCTGCCTATTAATGGCTATTTGGTCAATGTACTCAGTTTCTCTCATCCTCAGTTTTTGTTGTTGCAGATGGCAAAATATCAACAAGTTTATTGTAGATATAAAATATAGCAAAATGTGTGAAAATAATATATAAACCACAAAAATCTATACAAATGTAAGCAGTTTTTACTGGTAGGTTGGAGCCCAATGAGGGAGGGCTTAGGGGTTTGCACGAGCCACACCCAGAGGTTCTCTAGCGCAAGCTCCCCTTGTTTCCCAGGGAAAGTCTAGTTATCTCTTTTACACAGTGGAATATAATCTGGTACAGCAGCTCTATGTACACGTTTGATAACTGGTGTAGGTTTCACACCTGTAACTCTTGTGATTAAATCAACTTGCTACAGGATCAAAGTTTTAAGTACAGCCTTCCCGATTTCCCTGTTTTCCTCTTCAATAGGCTGACAGGCTTGTCTTTTTGCCAGGAGGTTGGGGTCTCCATTTTGGATTTCCTGTTCTCAAAACCACACCCCCTCAGGCATCCACTAGGTCATTCCTCCCAACTCCATGGATTCCTGGAGAATAGGATTCAATCCTGGTCTAAGGCGCAGAGTCCACTACTTACCTTACACTGAAAGGAATTCCTACCTCACACAGCAGAAAACAATCTAAGTTAATTAAGGGTGAAGATATTTGTATGCCACAAAATTTCAAAGGATCTGCAGTAGAAGTTTGTCATTGACTCTAAATTTCAGTTGGTTTTATTTTATGTTTAACTTTTAGGTTGTCATTAACAATGGATTATTTGCAAAATTAAAGCCATTCAAAGTAAAGATAAATTGAATTCCTTGTACGTGCAGTGGCCTCTTCATTCCCGTGGCACACTCATGGGATGTTCTCAGTTGTGGCACCATTTCTCCATGACCAGATGCTTTTTCCTGGACTCTTACTGGTCTCCTAATTCCAGGGGTCTCCTAACTAGACACTCTTGCTCAGCCTTGCCTTCTTCCCATCCAGTCTCCACAGTGTTTCCAGAATGGTCATTCTGAACATGCAAATGCATTTGTGCATTTCCTTTGCTTCCTTAGCATGGCACAGAGCCCTCCATGACCTCACCCTCTGTCACCCCTCCCCATCCCTCACGCCCCCAATGTGCACATTTTTCTGTCATACCACACATCTGCTGTACCTCAAGCCAGCCATGCTCTTTTAGAATTTGCTTGTTTACATTCTATTCCCTGGAGTTTCTGCTTGGTATTCTCATATTCTATCCTCAAGGTTCGTATCTATCAATCCCTTCTCTGTGAAGACACCCTGATGGGGGGAGTCCTCCTATCCTCTCCTGACCTCCAGCATCATTGATTCAGGCCTTCTCTCAGTACTTCATGCACAATTAAGTCTATTGGAACATTATCACTGTTTCACTGTTTGCTCATCTGTCACCTTAATTTTATTTTTTTCAAGCCCAGATATCTGGGGCAGTTGAGCCCAATAAATAGTTGCTAAATGAATGAATAATGTACCCATGGGCCTGGACTTTAGAAAGTACTCTACAAATCTTAGATACCTTTCACTCTTTTTCCTAACTCCCATTTCATTTAGTTCCTAAAAATCACAATTTCCATTTCAGCCCAACCCAGGTCATCCTATGGAGATTCCAACGACAAATGTCCACTTTTAGGAAGTCATATTACCAGTCATGATGAAGAGGCCATTTTCTATTTTCAATCAGTTTTGAGTAAAAAAAATTTTCAAATCCATTGACTATATTTCACTCTCTTGCCTGAATCAAGTTTTCAGTTACACATACACTCTGGAGACAAATGGTTTTGTCATATTCATTTCTAGCCCTGCTTTATAAAAGAGAATTTTAACCAACAGAAGTATAGACAAAAGATAAAAATAGAGGTGATATCCCAGACAATTTAAACTGGAAGTTCACTTCAATATTGGATGACTTCTCTGCACCAAGCTAGGTATGAGATAGGTCTTTGAATATATTTTTCTCTCTGGCTTACATTTGCCTAGTTCATGCTTCTCTACATCGCTACAATTGGCAGTTTGGACCAGATAAGTTTTTGTTTTGAGAGTTTTCCAGTGCATCTTTGGATATTTAGCAGCATCTCTTGCCTCTACCCACTAGATGCCAGCAGTACCCCTACCCCAATTGTGACAACCAAAAATGTCTCCAGATATTGCCAGATGTCCCCTAGGGGGCAAAATGAGTCCTACTTGAGACTCACTGACATAACTGATTCCTGCTTATCCTTCATATTTTAGCTAATGTGTCTCCACCTCTAGGATGCCTTCCTTGGACCCTCCAAGTGGCTTAAATGACCCATTACATATTAAAACATTGTACACCATTCCTTCATAGTACACATCAAGATTTGCAATTAAGCATTTATTAGTAGGCTTTCTTGCTTATTATTTTCGTGTTGAGCTATAAGATCCATGAAAATGGAAACTGGGTCTGTTTTGCTCACTATTGTACGGTATCTGGTTCATACTAGGCACTCCATAAACAAATGGCTTGTAAAAAAGAGAATGGGGTGGGGGCGCCTGGGTGGCGCAGTCGGTTAAGCGTCCGACTTCAGCCAGGCCACGATCTCGCGGTCCGTGAGTTCGAGCCCCGCGTCGGGCTCTGGGCTGATGGCTCAGAGCCTGGAGCCTGTTTCCGATTCTGTGTCTCCCTCTCTCTCTGCCCCTCGCCCGTTCATGCTCTGTCTCTCTCTGTCGCAAAAATAAATAAACGTTGGAAAAAAAAAAATTAAAAAAAAAAAAAGAGAATGGGGCTGCAGAGATGGAAGATGTAATCTCTGCCCTCAACAACAAAATTCAAAAAAGTTCAGAGGAAATATAGGTGTGAACCAAGGACTAGAAGTATCTAAGAATTAACGCAATTCGAGTGTATGAAAGCTTTTAAATGATATTCTTTCTGTATAACTCAAAGACAGTGGAGAGCAGCTATGAAATTATGTGGCAGGAAAGTCTCAGATGAGACACTAGGGGGGATTGAAGGGATGGGCACAGAGAGGCCCGGGGTCGTCTGCAAGTATTGTGCCATGGGGTTAACGCCCAGAAGGGGCCGAAGCTCATGTAATGGACTACAGGAAGGACTTTACAGTCGCATGTTCAGATAGCAGGCCTCCACCTGCATGAAAGCAACAGGCAGCAGCTATAGCCCTTAAGGGAACCCAGGGCAGGGAGAAGCTTGGGGAACATGTGTACCATCATCACATCTAGCTTCTGATACGTTCTGTATCCATGGCTAAATGAAAAGCAAAGTAAATATTTTTTTTCTTTCTTTTCATGTATGAATAACAGACCATTGTCCTTCATGAAGATGTAAGCAAAATAAGTACTAAACTATATCTTCTCTCTTT
Organism: Herpailurus yagouaroundi; assembly: GCF_014898765.1. Taxonomy (NCBI): domain Eukaryota; kingdom Metazoa; phylum Chordata; class Mammalia; order Carnivora; family Felidae; genus Herpailurus; species Herpailurus yagouaroundi. Next base: position 31,745,638 of record NW_024412395.1, on the reverse strand, counting down.
TTTAAACATAACATCTTCAGTGCTCTTACAATGACAGTTTAAAAAAAATTTTTTTTAATGTTCATTTATTTTTGAAGCAGAGAGACAGAACATGAGCAGGGGGTGGCAGAGAGAGAGAGGGGACACAGAATCTGAAGCAGGCTGCAGGCTCTGAGCTGTCAGCACAGAGCCCGACGCATGCCTTGAACCCACAAACCATGAGATCATGACCTGAGCCAAAGTCAGATGCTTAACTGACTGAGCCACCCAGGTGCCCCTAAACTATATCCTCTTATCTGCTGTCAGCACCTTTTCCAAATAAGGGGTCTTAAACTGTTCTCATCTTTTTATTGCACTAAACTTTTTGCTTTGATTTGTTTGTTGTCTGTTTATTAGAGTGGTGTTAGAGGCAGGGTCTTGACAGGAAGAAAATGGATTGATAAAGGAATTGTTTACAGGATGTATTAGGAAATCAAAGGCTAGTGCCATGTCTGGGTCTAACAGTGAGGCACTCTTGTCACCTTTAGGCCTGAAGGAATATAGGAGGGTAGAGTGGTTACAGGAAGAGAGAGGAAGACAGAGAGAGCTATAGAAAGAGCCATCTGCAATGAGCTGTGGCCACAGAAGAGGACGCAGCCAGCTTGCAGGGATCAGGCAGGGAGGGAGCGCAAAAAACAATCACTTCCTAACCTTGCTCTTTTTTTTTCCTTTCTCTCTCTCTCTCTGTCACTTTTTCTCCCCCTCAACTGCTGTTGTTCCTTATTGGTGGCAATCAAGTAGGCAAGGGTTACCTTCCAACTCAGTCCACAAAGGTGAGCCTCCTTGGGTCCAGGACAGGGGGGAGAAGGATGAGGACATGGAGGGGCAGGCGAAACTGTTCCACACAGGGTGTCATTACACACCATTTCCAATGGGTGGACGATCACATTATTTTGGACTTAATACCAATGATTTGTAAAATAGCTTTGATTTTGTGACCTAGTTTTTTACTGGGAGATGGAATATATACACACTTGAAAGTAATAAAGAGTAACACAGAGAAATCCTACACGACTATCTCAGAGACCTAATAATTTTCATAGTCAATGTAGTGGCTCAGATTAAAAACTATGTTGACACCAGCTTCCAAACCCCATTATATTCTTGAACACAGCTGTGTGAAAGACTGGATAAAACCTAATCTACCTCTGCCTCTCTCCTGGAGGAGTGTAATGGGACCATACAATAGAGACTTCTTGCCTTTCCCTATGAGGGGAGTAGAAGTGGCTGAAGTGAGGAGAGCCATCATAGCACTTTGAGGAAGTCTGGGAGGTGGGGAGAGAAGCAGCTGTTGGGAGGGGAAGGACCTTAGGGCAATAGGTGGATGAAAAGGAATGTTAGGATGTTTGCTGGTGTGTCGAGCAACATTAGATCTCTCCCCTTGGAATTTTCTAAGAGACCTAAGTAAAGATTAAATTGCTTCCTAATTTTTTATTTGAATAGGAAGCTGTTCAGATAAAGACCCCAAATCATCCCAGCCTTCTGTAGGCTGCAGAAGCAAAGAACAGATGGCCATCTGGACAGGGGCCCTAGAGCCAGAAGGAAAATACAAAGAGCATGGGAACTCAGAGTTGCCAACCTCAACATGATGCCTAGGTGAACTCTCCTCTACCCTCACTCACATTTTCCAGGAGGAGAGAGCATTTTCACCAAGGGCAATCTGAAAAGTTCATGGATGAAGTAAGTGGAGCCTAGCTCAGCATACTAATAGGCACCAATGTTTAATAACTGTGATCTTGTTAGATCCCCTTTCAGGGTAATGAAGCCTACTAGGGATGATTCTAGTTACCGTCTGAGACCATGCCTTGGCTTATGCCTGCCCCATCTCTTGAGTCCTGATCTGGGCTTGTCGCCCATGCTCCCATCTGTCCTGCTCACTGCTTGGCACTCTCTCCTGTTCATAACCCCAGCCTCCACCTGTCTGTGCCTTTGATGAGCCCATTCGGTAAGCTCTAGCCCTAAGCATGCATGTGAATTAGGAGTTTTGATAACTGCTTCTCTCACCAACATATTTCTTCCAATCTTCTTTGGGATTCTTGACACTGGCTTGCCTTGAGATACACACTATTCTATATAATAACAAGGATTCATTGGGGTCTGATGCTAAACCAAGTCCATGGCACTGCCCTTAGGATACTTCAGCCTGGCCAGGGCCAACTACCTCAGTTCCTGCAAACCAATATTACATCACTACTATCGATTGCTTCCCCCCCCCCCCCCGCCCCGTGAGCCTACCACTTTGCATGAATTATCTCATGAAATCCACAGGACATACCAATCTGCAAGAGCATACTACCTTTCCTATTTTATAGATGAAAATATCAAAACACAGAAAGGCTGCATGTCAATTATACTCCAATAAAACATCTTCCCCTTGCCCACACAGAAAGACTGAGTAAATTCTCTGTCAGAGAGCCAGCCAGTAGTAGAGCTGGGATTGAAACCCAAACAATCAGACTTCTGATCCTATGCTCTCAGCTGCTGTGCTACATGTGCCCAGAATTTTCCCAACCCTCCAGAAAGTAGATGATCCAATACTTTCACAGATCTGTGCCATCCAGTCTGGAACAGCCTCCCTCATCCTGCACTCGATGAGCTCTTCAGGTCCATGTTTCCTCCTCAGAGAGGCTTCCCTTCTCAACAGTCTGGAGATGGTCTCCCCTGCCTATAGTCTCCTGTGCTTCCTGTCTCTTTTCTCCTATGTTGCATTTATCCCAATAGATAGTCCTTTGCATGTCTACTTGTCTAATGTGCCACCTTACTCTGCATGAGCTAGGATTGGGTCTGTGGGCTCAGCACCATATCCCCAGCACTCTGCCCAGCAACTGACCCAGAGCGGTCAATATCTTTCGAATAAAGGAATAAATGACTAAACTTCCTTCTGGCACTCTTTTCATCCTGGAACCTTCCAAAATTCCATCTATTACCTAAATTGTTGAGACTGTGACAAATGCTTTTTACTGTTTGTTTACTGCTGAGACAGCAAACATCTGGCCTTTGAAGGTCGATTTTATTTTCAGAGATAGATAAGTCTTTTGAGGTCAAATTTGCAATGAACAAGTTTGTCACAATTAGGTAGCCTGATTTTGATTCAAAATGCCTTGTGATTATAATGTAGTAGGACTGGGTCACCTGGGTGGCTCAGTTGGTTAAACGTCCAACTCCTGATTTCAGCTCAGGTCTTAATCTCAGGGTTGTGAGTTAAAGCCCCACTTGGGCTCCATGCTAGGCATGAAGCTTACTTTAACAATTGGAAAATAAATAAATAAATAAATAAATAAAGTAGTAGGAGTGTGTGTGCATGTCCTATAGAAGCTGCAGAAGGGGCTTCTAATGGTTACCCAATGATGGTGGTCCCAGCCCACCTGCAATCTACAGGCAACAACTCAATTGGTTGCATAAATTCTAACACATCTGTTCAAGATTACCTTTATTGCTTTCTAATTAGATTCCAACATGCCTCGTTTAGTCCAAGTGTTCTCAAACTTTTTGGACCTAAGACCCTTCATATTTTTTAAAAGTACTGAGGATCTCTAAAGTGCTTTTGTAACGAGGGTTATATATCTATCAGTATTTACCATACTGAAAATTAAAACGGAGACATTTTAAAGACATAATTTATGACATCACTTAAAAATAATATTTCTTTGTTAGGTTGTTTTGGTTGAAGTATATGAGAAAAAAATCCAGCATCACCCAGATATGTGGTTGGAAAAGGAAGAAGTATTATATTAGCCTTTTCAGATAACCATGGATATTCTTTGATACTATTCCAAAACTCAACAATTGGTAGTTTCTAAAAGATGAATTCAATGTGAAATATGAAATGTTTGTTATATTCCCTTATCTTGAACTTTGGATCCATGCATGATTTTATAATATCATATTGTTTGGTCTCTTAAAAAGTCGTGGCTCACTGAGTTATGCACATCTTCCAAATGTTCATGCATTTTATTATGCAATATCAAAAAAAATATCCATTAATATCACTACTGCTATTGTCAGAAAATTCTTTAAGTATTGGGACGTTGTCAAGTTCACAGTGGCAGACACAATTTTTCCAAAATTAGTTATTTTGCTAATTTTTGTTCGAGGGCTTGAAGTTTATTATTGACAATAATATTGTCAGTTATTTTCCTTTATAATGTCAGGCCCACTTTGTTAATTTTCAAGAAAAGTTCTCCAAAATAACCATGTAAAAGTAGTAGTTCAGCTTGCAATTCAAATAATCACACAATTGCTTTTTTTGAGCTACGTTGTACTTCAGCATAAGACAGTGCTTTATGCATGCTTCCCATTGTGTTAGAATATTAAAGAGACATGAACTCAAGAATCGATATTAAGTGAAATTGATAATTTTTATGATCCCCACCAAGGAAATCCTTAACTTACCTTTTCTTTTCTTTTTTCTTTTCTTTTCTTTCTTTCTTTTTTTTTTAAATTTTTTTTTCAACGTTTATTTATTTTTGGGACAGAGAGAGACAGAGCATGAACGGGGGAGGGGCAGAGAGAGAGGGAGACACAGAATCGGAAGCAGGCTCCAGGCTCTGAGCTATCAGCCCAGAGCCTGACGCGGGGCTCGAGCTCACGGACTGCGAGATCGTGACCTGGCTGAAGTCGGACGCTTAACCAACTGTGCCACCCAGGCGCCCCTCTTTTCTTTCTTTCTTTCTTTTTTTTTTTTTTTGTGTGTGTGTGAATCCATTTTTTCTTTTCTTTTCTATTCTTGTGTTTTCTTCTTTTCTGCCCCGGGGCTACTTACTATCTTGATTTGTGCAAAGGTACCAGCTAGTTTGACTGCCACTCATCATCAGCGCAGATGTTAACGGAGCAGCAAAGTCAAATAACATCTTTATTTATTTATTTATTTAAAAAAAAATTTTTTTAACGTTTATTTACTTTTGAGACAGAGAGAGACAGAGCATGAATGGGGGAGGGTCAGAGAGAGAGAGGGAGACACAGAATCTGAAACAGGCTCCGGGCTCTGAGCAGTCAGCACAGAGCCCGATGCGGGGCTCGAACTCACGAACCGTGAGATCATGCCCTGAGCCGAAGTCGGCTGCTTAACCGACTGAGCCACCAGGCGCCCCCCAAATAACATCTTAGTATTATAATGAAAATAGTTTTGACCTTTCTAATACCCCCAAAAGGGGCTTGTGCACTCCCAGGAGTCTACAGAGCACTCTTTGAGAGTGGCTGTATCAGTTTATCTGCTATAAAATTTTCCGAAAGACTTCTACAAAGTTGTGGCATTATCTTCCAGTATGATGTGACCAGACAGCACACCTGTAAAACAGTGTAAGCCAGAAACTGGAAAATGGCTCTAAAACCATGAAAGGAAAAATAAGTGGGAGAGTGCAGACTCAGTTATAGAAACATTTTTGTTACAATGCGTTTGGATGCAAACGCATTATGATGGCGCTCATTCTAAAACCTGCTTTGCTTTGCATACAACGTGCGTAAGAACGATCTCAAAGGTCACTGTGTCTTGCCGGCTTCTTCTAATTCCCAATTCTCAGAGCACACCAAGATACGAGTTTGCTTCTGAGGGAAAAGGCAACAGGAATTCAGAGAGATGTCTTATTTTGTAGCCAGAATTTGCCTTTAGCACAATTTCGGTCGCTTCCTACCAGTCTGATTTGAGTTCTCACCTGTGCCCAATCTCACTGCATCTTCTCCGTCTCCAGGGTATTTAGTGGCTAATTAATAAATGCCTATAACATCCAGGAGAGGACAACTTTGAGAGTAATACAGTTGTTTGCGGGAGTAGACTTTATTTTTTTAAATGAAGAGCTTAATTGTTCCCGTACAGAATGTTGCAGCTGTAGAGTTGTTCTGAGGGGAGCAAATGGGTTGTGTTCACAATCAAGGATAGAGAACAGGGGAGCCCATCGCTTAAGACCCTTTGTGTAATGTTGAACAACGTGGGATCCTGTGTTGGCATGGCTGGCCACAGGGGAAGGGATCTTGGAGAGGGTAATACATAGAATCTGGGTGAAGTGGGAGAGAGAGGCAGAGAACATCACGCAGTTTGTTGTCAAGGAAAACAAAGCTCTCTGTCCTTTTGGCATCTTTCTGGCTCTGAATGGTGCAGGCAGAGTTCTCCTGGGCAGAATTCACACCATCCCTGGACATTAGGCTTGCAACAAAACCTCACACCAGCACCAGGCCAGTGAGCCAGAAACACTGGAAGAGGTTACTGACCAGCTGGCCTTACCTTAAGACTGTGGAGATAGAGCACTGGGATGGACATGGCAGTGAAATGCCAGAAAGGTGACAGCAGCTGCTTCCTGTCCCTGCCTCCAAAGTGGATGACTTGGACCCTGCTGGGAACCCTGACTGATGAATTGGAATCAAGAGAATTTTCCAACCTTCCACGTCAATAGGCAGAAGGGAAAAGAATATGAAATGAGAATCATCCAGGAGAAGGGGAAAGGGAGTCAGAATATTTCTCTTCTTGTGAGGGAAGGCTCATTGACTGGAGAAATCTCAACCCGAGCCAAGGTTTTTGTTGAAACAAAAACAATGGTGCCTTACATTTTTTTCAAAAGCAATTTACTGTTATGGAGTATTTTCACATTTCACACTACCACAGTTGCACCTCACTACAACCAAATGAGGTAGGCAAAGGGAAAAGTGAGTAGCTTTTCGTAGCTCACAGAAAGGCTGGGGGATTTTTCTATTATAAGGAAATACACAAGTTCTGAGAGCTGCCCATGCATTTGAGCCACAAGGCTGTTCCTCGGTACAAAGCTAAAAGTAGAAACGAATGCCAATGTGAGCTCTTTTAGAAAATTTCTTTTTGATGTCATAAAAAACAAGAAGGACCTAACCTTTCTCTCAAATGTAGAACATTCGCAATGAGAACAGAAGGTATTCTGTTTTGGATGTTTCTGATGAGATCGTTACATTTTTCTTTTCTTTTTTTCAAAACAAGAATAAAGGCTTCCAGTGACTTTCAGTTCACTTGTAGTCTTTACTACTCCAAGGGCATTAAGAGTCGGCAGTGCACACAATTCTAGTAATAAGTATTTATTTGGGTAAAATTGCCAGCATCTGGAGCTTTCTCAACCTTAAGCTCCCATGGGTCTCCTGTTGGTACCTATAGTCAGAAGAATTGGGAAAAGATTCAACTTCTTTGATGCCAAGCTTCCCATCTGTGAAATGTGATGATAATATCTACCTCACACGGTATAAGTAGTAGATTACAGGTGATATCAAACAGATAAGAGTATACAGCACAATTGCTTGGCACATTAGTATAGAGTAGATTCATTTGGTGATGTGCTGAACTTGATTTATACGAGTTCACAAGAGCTCATTATTATATTTTGGGGAAATGTGCTGGCCAGTTGCTAAACCATTGGTAGCTTGAAACCAACCATGGTGAGAGTATTCATACCCTGGAAATCAGCAAACTATAAATCAGCAGCATTCCTCATCAGCCAGGGGCTAAAGATTTACAGGCACACCACTACTGCTCATATGTGTTTCTCGTAGTTTTCAATTTTCTATTTAATATCATTCTAAAAAAATAGGATGAACTAAATACGTATTGTGTTATACATGTCTTGAAAATGTAACATGTTTTCTTTCACTGGTATACAGTCTCTGTTAGGTTAAAGCACCAATGAAAAATAATGGGATCCCAGCCATGAACAGATTTAATGGTTATGGTAGACACTGCTGGCTACCATCCCAACAATCGCTTTCCTTGCTCTTGCCTCTCTTCCCTCCTCATAGAACTAGATTCTTTGATCTCAGGCAGGGTGGACCCCAGTGCTAATTTATAGCTCCAGAGATGGATCACCATTGCTCTAGTCAGTCATGGTAATGTGATTCTCCTTCAATAATGATCGGTTTACCAGAGGGCATATAACTGAATTCCGACTTCTCGGGTTTTATTTTATTTTATTTTTAAAAAGTTTTTTAATGTTTTTTTTTTTTAATTTTTATTTTGAGAGAGAGAGACAGAGTGTGAGCAGGGGAGGGGCAGAGAGAGAGAGACACACACACAGAATCCAAAGCAGGCTCCAGGCTCCGAACTGGCAGCACAGAACCCAACACAAAGCTCAAACTCACAGACTGTGAGATCATGACCTGAGCTGAAGCTGGACGCCCAACCGACTGAGCCACCCAGGTGCCTCTGGACTTCTCAGGTTTTAAAAAACAGACCCTGATTAGAAGAAAGCTCTTGAGTCCTTTGTCCAGTCACTTTGGTATGGGGATGTGATGCCATGTGACTATAAGGCAGCAGGCAAGCAGGCAGGAAAGTCAACTCCCGGAAGATGTCTGAGGGGAAGAGTGGAGAATGTCTATTTCTGTGTTAGCATCACTGAGCCACTGATTGAACCGTGGACCTGTCTCTTACAAATAAAATGGTGTCAACCACAATTGCGTTTTTTCCATTACTTTGTGGCCAAAAGCATTCCAATCAAATATGGAGAGAGTAATATATTATAAGAACAGCTGTCTTTTCAAACTTCCCCAAATTACATTGTGTAGTTGATATCTACTTATAAAGCCCATCCTGGCTCTAATCTCAACGAGCACAGGGCTCAGAGTGAGAGGGGATCCTATGACGGTGAGGAGAAGGCAGGTATGGAATTGAAAGGTCTGGAACTTCCCCTTAGATCTGTGTGGATTTGTTCATGAATCAAGCAGAGATGAATATCACTTTGAAGTCCTTAAAGGGACTGTGCCTCTTGAGATCTTGCTCATAGGGTATTCCTCTAGGCAAAATATCATTAGGATCTTTTGAGGATTATTTTATCCTGAATTATTTTAAATGCTTACCAGAATGGCATTCTGGGAAATTCATTCACAGCTGGCAAATAAATGAAAGGTTTTAAGGGAGTGTTAGAGATGGGGGTGGAGCTAAAAACTACACCTATTACCCTGTCAAACAAGATTTGAAAAGAACACGTCATCATGCATATGAGAAAAGAAGAACCTGAAGAGGATGAGGATTTTCTAGAGAGGAAATAGTGAACTAGCACATTGTATACTCGCCAGGTGTCAGAATCTGCTTATGACCCTCCTCCCCACCGAAGACTGGGGATTCTTGCCACCAGGTCAGTGGAATGCCAGCAGCAATGGAGCAGGGAGGAGGACATTTCAAAGAAGTAGGTGATAGAGGTCTTGCTCCTGGAAGCAGCCTGGATGTAGAGTTAGAGAAATCTCTGCCTGTCCGGATGGTTTCCCTGCGTGCCCCCACAGCAGGGTTTTTTCCAGACTCGCTGTAGGAGCACTGGGCACGGGAGACAGGAAGTGTGATTCAGGACGGTATGAAAATAGCCCTATGTGCTTCTTCTCCCCAGTGCCACAGTTCCGGCTCATCTCTTTTTCCACACGGTCTGTGATCGTGTCTGATGGCAACGTCTTCCCATACCCCAAAGCCTATAAGCTTTGGGGAACTCAGCTGCCAGGCTAGTACCCAAGAGGGACAATGGCGATAGTGAGAAGCCACACTCAGGGCCTTCAACACTGGGAAATGGCAGAGAATGCTAGGAAGTCTATGAATGGCCTTCCAGGCTGCTTCGGGCTTATAAAGTCCTCCTTTCTCCTTTTGCTGAAAACTCCCATGGAAGTGAAAGGAACCTCTGTCTGGTTTATTTCAAAGGGGGGTTTGTAGAAAAAAAAATATTCAGCATTATCCAAGTGGCTCCTTACTGGCTAATTTTCAGAGCTAAATATCTCAGCTGCTCCAAAACATTTCTTTTTCATATTAGTCAAAGGGACTGGTGATGGGCTCTGACATCAGATGCATTTTCCATTTATACATTCTGGTTCTCTCTCTCTAGGGAGATAGCCAATACTTAAGCCTTCTCAAAAATGATTTTTATGGAACAACTTCTCACTGATAAGAGTTCATCAGAATAAAATCAACTTCAGGAAGCCGGTAGTAACTGCTAAATGTTCTTGTTATTTGGGGTCAATGAACTTCAAATCTCTCAAAGCTGTCACAGACCTGTGAAAGAAGCCTGTCCCTCTGTAGAAAAGCAAGCGAGAGCGTGCCAGGGCACTCGAGAGTCATGGCCTTTCTTTGGAGGGTATGAGTGGTATTCCTGAAGCGATGTCTGAGCGAGTGAGAATACAGACACCTCCCTTCCCTCACATCCAGGAAGTTGTGAGTGTGTGTGCCCGCGTTTAAGCTACCATCATGCTACAATTACATCATTCAAAATAAGACTATAAATAGTTTTAGTGACAGAGACACACTCAAATTACCTCAAAATATGTGTGTGGGGAGCAGTACTTCTGCTGTTGCTCTTGGGAACCCAGGAAAAGCCAACCCCCCTCGTGGGAGGAAGACCAGGAGTTGGAACAGTGAGATGGAGAGGAGGAAATTCTCCCACTGCACACAGGTGACCTGCTGTTCGTGCGCCATTCAGCCACTCTCTCTAGGGCTGAGCCACCATCTTATTTTTGCTTTCTCAGAGTTTTTGCTTCCTCATCTTGCTCACAGTTTGTTTCCCTTTAACATCTCTGCTTGTGTATGGATCCAGCCCTACCTCCCCGTTTCTCTCAAAGCACCATTTCAGCTCCCTGCCTCGGTCACCAAGTGTTTCCTCGTTCCAGGTTCTGGGAGAGAAGTTGATGGCCCTGTTCATCTTCTCCTATGTTTCTGGATATCCTAAGGATTGTTAGCCCTTGGGCACAGCCAGTTGTAACCTAGGAATAGGATCATGTGGTTCAAAATAGCAATCTTGGGGCACCTGGGTGGCTCAGTTGGTTAAGTGTCCAACTTCAGCTCGGGTCATGATCTCATGGTTCATAAGTTCGAGCCCCACATAGGGCTCTGTGCTGCCAGTGCAGATCCTCTGTCCCCCTCTCTCTTTCTGCCCCTCCCCCATTGGTCCTCTCTCCCTCTCTCACTTTCTCTCTCTCTCTCTCTCTTAGAATAAATAAATAAACTTGAAAAAAAACAGCAGTCTTGGCATTCTCTTGCTTGGGGGTGTAGATGAGGCAGCTAATAGGACGTTGTTAGGGGATTGCTAATAGTCTTATTAATAATGGTGGGTACCATGACTGATGTGTCTAATACAAACATGTGACTGTGCAGTTGAAGTATCTTCTTAATTAAAACTTACATTAAGGAATTTTTCATTTGATTTGTCTGACTGAACTAAAGTTCGTGTGTGTGTGTGTGTGTGTGTGTGTTTTATCCTGAATAACAATTCAGAGGGAAAAATACCACAGATTGTGCATCTCAGTTGAACTGTTGCCTCCTCATGGAGCCTTCCTTGACCACCCAATCTAAAGGAACCAATAAGCCACTTACACTCCAAAGTCCTGTCACTTTATTTCCTCCTTAGTTCTTATTATCTGAATTTACATTGTTTCTAAAGTTTTTAAAAATATTTATTTATTTTTGAGAGAGAGACAGTGCAAGCAGAGGAGGGGCAGAGAAAGAGAGGGAGACACAGAATCCAAAGCAGGCTCCAGGCTCTGAGCTGTCAACACAGAGCCTGACACGGGGTTTGAACTCATGAACTGTGAGATCATGACCTGAGCCAAAGTCGGACGCTCAACCGACTGAGCCACCCAGGCACCACCAAATTACATTACTTTTTAAAAAAGAATTCATTGCCTCTCTCGCCCCTTCCCCCAGGCTATATATAAGCTCCTTGAGGCGAGCACTTGCCTGATCTTATTCACTACTTTACTCCCAGCACCTAGAATAGCGACTGACACAAATAAATATTTGTTAAATAAATGGAGTGTGTAAGAGAAAAAAAAATCCTCTGTAGACTTTAGATCTCCAGCTTTAGTGTGCACAAGAATCATTTGTTTCTTGTTGAAAATGCAGATTCTTTGCAGATATGCTGACTGAGTATTTCTGGGGTCGAGCCCAGGGTTCATCAGTGTCCACAACCACTCTGAGCGATTCTGATATGACTGGTGCAAGGACCACATTTTGATTATCGCTGCTGTGGTTGAACTTGCAAGACCTTCGACTTGAAATTTCCCACCCAATAAATACAAGGACAGACATGAGGTTACAGGGGGCCAGCATTTGGAAGATCAGAGTTCACTCCTTTGTTCTCAAGGGCCATCACGCCCTATGCGCTATCAACTAGCCTGTTGCCCCCAATTAGATCATGGGCTACTTTTACCAAAAGAAAGAGAAATAGATGCTCAGCAAGTATAAATAGTAGATGTCCACCCAAATATCTTGGCAGGACTGCATTACTCTCAAACTCTTTTGTGTGATGTTGAGACATTTCATGACCTAATTCCTGATGACCCGCTCAGCCACACCTGTCAAAACTAACCAATCTCATTAGTAAGGCAGACATACTGACACTTAGGCGGTTTCCCCTAGATTACCATGCTCTTCATCACCTCTGGCAAGTATTTAGGATCATGGGCCCTTAGTGTTGGCAAGTATTTGTCAGCTGGCTCTTTAAGGGCAAGAAGCCCTGGTCAGCAGTGTTTGCCACTTTCTGTGATGTGGATACTCCCACCTCGACTCATTTCAGGTTATCAATGCCAAGTCACTGAATGTGGAATTGGGAAAAGAGGCACAGAGTTCCCTCTGCCAATAGGTATAAGGAGGCTCCAGCACACCACTTCCTCTGGATCTTCACACATTCTGCCCTTTTGCAGGTCCTCCTGGATAAGCGTCCTTCACACCACCCCTCGGCGATGAGTTCAGCCTAATTCCTATAGAGCTTCAACCTGTGGCCCAGCCACAGTTGCCTTGCCTGCGAGCCATGCTCCTCCTTCCTGCTTCCAAGCCCCTGGATTCCCCTCCAGTACAGACGTTCACACGCGTCTCCATGAGACCACAAGTTCACGGCATCCACACACTTTGCTCAACACCTAGTCCATAGTAAGTACTTCAAAATGTTTATTGCATGAATGAATGAATGCATTCCTTGTGTCTCACGAAATCTCCTCCCGTGGGCAGCTGTCAACTTGATCTGGTACAAGACCACACAGAATATTTTTATTAAAAATGTAAACAATGCAGCTTGGATATAACTTTCCAAGGATTGGGCTGGTTGCCGGCTCATTCTCACTTCATTAAGATAGTGTGCCCAAAGGATCGGTAATTCTCTTCTCGGTCCCCAATCCTGCGTTTACCTTCATTATCCGTGAAGCCTGAGGGAGGCATTCATTAGTGAATTGGCTCCTCATGCAAAGATGGAAGGTGTCTGTGTGAGCTGAGTGCCTCTCTTGTTTTTGTTTGAGAGAAATGCTCACCAGAGGGACAATAAAGCCATCAGGATGGGGTGTGTACAGCATGGCAGGGGTGCTGGGGCGATAGCAGGAGGGAGATGGGGACAAGAGGCACTCAGAAGGGAAATCTGAGAGATATGGGTTCATTCTCAACATATTTTCTGAGTTTAGGGGGAGTGAAACATTCTATATCCAATGAGATTTGAAGGTTGGTTTAATATTATACATTTTTTTTCTGGCAAATTAAAGACCAGAGCTTTCTGTGGGCTTTCTGACTCTCAGCAATAAATAAAAATTAGAGTAGCATTTCAAAGAGGGTTGGTGTCTCCTCGCACAGCAGGTGGGAAATAAAGCTTTTCAGCCTTCTGGGTAGCCGGTGGGAGAGACGTATATGCTCATGTCGCTGATCCCCGGTATGCCTCCCCAAGGGACAGTAACAATTACAGCGCCTGCATGGGCACACATTTGGGGGCACACTGGCTGTGGCAGCAATGCAGATGGGAAGTGGATGACCAACAGCTACAGCCTTGTGGCTGTGCCTTATAATTATGTAGACTCTGTTGAAGGGAAGGGAATCATTTCTTGAAACTTTATTCCATAACATGATTGTTACTGGAAAAGGTTTTCTCCTCTTCTGCTTCACGGACTCCTTACACACCCTCCGAGTTTCTACTGCACTTTCACGTAAGAGCAAACATTTCCATGGCTCTACGGCGTACCCACCCTGTAGTTAGATGGAAGTAGGAAAACAGAGACCTCTATCTTTGTCTTTAAGAGATTTTCTGACAAAAGGAGTGGTTCTTTACCTGGGCCCATGATCCTCAAAGGAGTCCATGGATGACCCTCAGAGGTTTTGCATGTGCCTTGACATTGAACGCAAATTCCAGTTGTCTGGTAGGAGGATCCATAGCATTCACTGTGTCTCAGAAAGGTTCCTGAAGCCCACACTGTTAAGAGATGGGCCTTAATAGATGTGACTTAATAGAGTAAAGCTGCAAGGTGTCAGGAAAGTGCTGGGCTCTCTCAACAACCCCATGTGGGGGGTCAGAGCTCCAGGGTGATGCCCTGAAGGAGAAAGCTCGGGAGCTTGTGCCTCAGCTAGGTGAGCTTTAACTCCTGGCTCTGCCACTGAGCCACAGGGAGAGGTTGGGCAAGCTGTATAACCTCTGAACTCAGGTCCTCACTTGTTTTGAGAATTCCATGCAGCAATGTACAAGGTGTTTGAAATATTGGGCAACACAGCACAGATTACTTTTAAACAGCATATCAGTTATATTTTTCAAAATGTGCTCAATCTGTTCTTTTTTGTTTGTTTGTTTGTTTTCAATCTCCAGATACCTTTACAGATAAAGAACCTCCAAAGGTAAAGAATGAGGCCAATTCCTCACCTGGAAAAGTACAGTAAGTACTTATTTTCCCTGTTTCCAGACTTTTTCGAACGCTCTGTAGTACACTGAAATCTAGAAGAATTTTACCTGAGAAGGTATCTGGAGGTTGGAGAAGAAAAGATATTAAGCACTTCATTTAGAAATGCAGTAGCACACTATTTTAAAATAGGTTTATCCTATATACCTGGACTTTTCAGACACCTTCTATATACAGGTTGTTGAGACACCATTTAATTATATATTTTTTTTTCTGTGGAAGAAGCAGAGGTATGTGAATCTCAAAGACACCAGCTGGCAGCATAGATAGGGGTCTCCTAAATCCTGGTCTACGTTTTGTCAACTGTTCACTACCAGCATTCGAGTGCGCATCTGGCCACACGCCCCTGTCTCTCTCTACTCTAGTGGCTTGCAGATGTCTAGCAGTCCTCCCTCGTAGATGACTACCTAGGTCTGGCCTGAGGGGGAAGACTGCTGGTCAGAGAGGAGCTCAGTTGCATTTATTCATATGAACACAGTTTTTTAAAAACGATGGTTTGAGAATAAGAAGCCTGGAGGACTCTTTTTGACCCCTTGCTCAGACTGGGTGCCTCTGCTGTGTGCTCGCAGAGAGCCCGGTACTTTGCCTCTGAGCATTTAGCACTGGGATTGCAATCACTCCTCTGGTGTCTGTCTCCTCTCTGGCTCACATCCAGTACTCACCAGCCCTGGGCGGTGCTTGCTACATAGCACCAGCTCGGCAGGTATGTTTTTAAACAGTTACTTAAAGAAACTTCATGTCCTCCTAAAAATGGAAAGGGATTGTTACTTGAGATTATAGAGTTGTACCTGGAGTTAAATTTTTCTCAACTAAGAAATAAGTCTTGGGGCGCCTGGGTGTCTCAGTCGGTTGAGCATCCAAATTCAGCTCAGGTCATGATCTCATAGTCCGTGAGTTCAAGCCCCGAGTCGGGCTCTGTGCTGACAGCTCAGAGCCTGAAGCCTGCTTCGGATTCTGTGTCTCTCTCTCTCTGACCCTCCCCCGTTCATGCTCTGTCTTTCTCCGTCTCAAAAATAAATAAACGTTTATGGGGCGCCTGGGTGGCACAGTCGGTTGAGCGTCCGACTTCAGCCAGGTCACGATCTCGCGGTCCGGGAGTTCGAGCCCCGCGTCAGGCTCTGGGCTGATGGCTCAGAGCCTGGAGCCTGTTTCCGATTCTGTGTCTCCCTCTCTCTCTGCCCCTCCCCGTTCATGCTCTGTCTCTCTCTGTCCCAAAAGTAAATAAACTTTGAAAAAAAAATTTTTTTTTAAAAAATAAAAAAAATTAAAAAATAAAAAAAATAAAAAAGATAAATAAACGTTTAAAAAAATTAAAGAAATAAAGAAGTAAGTCTTGCTAGTAAAGCCAAACATCTGCACTGCAATTCCCCACCTCCTTTTCTCCCATGAAGTTGTGTCATTAACATAGGAAGACACATGGGAAACAAACAAACGTATGAATGTGCTAGCAGATCTTATTCATGAAGCAGAGTGCTACGGCACCAGCTCAGAGTCCTAGATCTGCTTCATAGAAGTTTTCTCTGTGTGAGTAGCACACCAAAGGCACTTTGAGGCCTGCAAGCAGTGAAGGAAGTGGTTTCTAGCCCCAGCATGTCAAAGCATCACCTAGAAGTTTTGGTGATAATACAGATTCCTGAAATATACTCCTGGAGATGCTGATTCAGGAGGTCTGGAGCAGGGCCCAGAATCTGTTTTTAACAAATGCTCCCTGTGATTCAGTTGATCAGCCAAGGTCTGAGGACTGACTTCTGAGGAACCTGTACTGAGTAGTCCTGGACATGTGCTCTATGACTCACTTCGAGAGCAGTGGTTGAATATGTGTTAAGAATCACCCACAGAGCTCATTAAAAATGTAGATTAAAATTTTTTTTAATGTTTATTTATTTTTGAGACAGAGAGAGACAGAGCATGAGCGGGAAAGGAGCAGAGAGAGGGGGAGACACAGAATCCAAAGCAGGCTCCAGGCTCTGAGCTGTCAGCACAGAGCCCGACGTGGGGCTCGAACTGATCAACCACGAGATCATGACCTGAGCCGAAGTCGGACACTCAACCGACTGAGCCACCCAGGCGCCCCTAAAAATGTAGATTTAAGGGATGCCTGAGTGGCTCAGTCAGTTGAGTGTCTGACTCTTGATATTGGCTCACGTCATGAGCCTACGAACCATGAGATCTACACCATGTTCTGCACTGACAGCATGGAGTCTGCTTTGGATTCTCTCTCTCCCTTTCTCTGACCCTCCCCCGCTTTGCCTCTCTCTGTCTCTCTCAAAATAAAGAAACATTTTTTTCAAATGCAAATTTGATAGCCAATAGAAAGTGGCTCAAATGACACAGACAGCAGCAAATATCAGTAAAAGGAAAGGGGGAGCAGCTGGAACTCTCATTACATTGCTGATGGGGTTGCAAAGTACAACCATTTTGAAAAGCTGCTAGGCATTTTCTTATAAGGTTAAATATATATGCCTACACTATGATCCAGCAACTTCCCTTCTAGATATTTGCCTAAGACAAGTAAAAGCATATATTCAGTTGTGCACTAATATTCATAATAGCTAAAAACTAGAAACAACCTTAGTGGATACCCTCTAAGTAACCTCAATTATCCACACAGCCTGTGTAAATCTCCTCTCCTTGAGACTGGGTGAAATTTGTGCTTCTAATATGGCAAAGATGACAAGATGTCACTCCCGTGGCTTATATCTTATTATTTATTTTTCCTTATATTTTATAGGATTCTGTGTTAGCAGATGGAAGAGTAAGGCTCTCCTGCTGGCTTTGAAGAAGCAGACAGCCTTGTTGTAAACTGCCCCTCGAGAGGACCACATGGCCGGGAACTGCAGCAGGCAGCCAGTCTCCAGCTGACAGCCAGTAAGACGCCAATGTCCTCAGTCCTACAGCTGCAAGGATCTGAATTCTGCCAACAACATGTGAGTTTGGAAGAGGACCCCCAAGCTCCAGACAGTAATGTAGTTTGGATGATACCATAGTTGCTGTTTTGTGAGACTCTGAGCACAGAACTCAACCAAGTAAGTCATGATAGGACTCCTGAACCACGGGATTATGAGATAATAAGCATGTGTTGTTTTTAACTGATACATGTGTAGTAACTTGTTACACAGTATAGGAAATACACAACTGAGATATCCAGGTGAATGTATAAACAAATTATAACACATGTCTACAATGGAATAATACTTAGCAATGAAAAGAAACTAACTACTGATACATGTAACAATGTGGATGAATGAAACATGGAGTGAAGAAGAGAGAGTATATGTGGTGTGATTGAAATGAGAATAGTGATTGCTTCTGGCAGAGGGGGAGTAACTGGAAAGGGGCCTAAGGAAACTTTCTGGAGGGTGACAGAAGTCTTGAGTGGGGTGGTGTTTACATGGGGTGTATACATTTATCAAATCCCATTGAACAGTGTGCTTAAAAGATATGCATTTAATTGTATATCAATTATACTTCAATTTTAGAAAATCACAAGTAACTCTACTTCTCAGATTCTGGCTCAGTAGGTCTTGGACAGTACAATGTAGAATTCTTCACTTCTAATAAGCATCCCCAGACAATCCTAACACATCAGTCCTTGGACCACACTTGGGAAAACATCCCAGAGCAATGGGTCATTTAAGAAGGAAGATGGAAGAATAAGAAACACATGGTTTCTTCTGAGTCAATATAGCTTTCTCCCCAAATCCCGTATTCTAGTTAGAACAATGTCTTCATTTGTTACTCAGCCAGTCAACAGGCAATTTCATTCAGTTCAATTAACTGAGTATTTTCTAAGTACTTGCTATTTATCTTACCCAAAGAAATAATAAGATATAGCCATTCTTCCAAAAGAGGTAAACATTTAATTGAGGGAAAATGCTCATATATGCATGAAACTGGAAACTGTTCAATTGCAATAGAAAGCATAGAGGACAATCACCCAGTCTTTCTACGTATCGAGTCTAGTTTTTCTTGGTCACTTTCAAAGTATTCCTTCACGCCAGTGTGTCTTCAAAGTGACCTTTTAATGCAATAGTTAATCATTCAGATGTTGTTCCCCTTACTAGGTTACCTCTGTTTTTCAACTCTTAAGAACCAAGGAAGGAAACTTCTTTCCTTCAGAGGCCCAGATGGACAGATGAAATTCAACATTTTCATTCCCAGATGCTGCTGATTTTTACTGAGCTTACCTCACTTGGGGAGATCTCTGTTAACTACCTAAGTATCGAACTTTAATCCTAATGAAGTATCACAGTCTATAATGTTCATGCAGGTTCCTACTTCTAAAATCTTTCCGACAATTTTCTACTTCATTTTCCTCAATTCCAGGTCATTCTAAATGATGCTTTCCTACTATGGACAATAGGATGGTCAATGATCCATAAAATAATGTTTATCTTTGGTGATAAAGATGGAAAATTTCTCCTTTATAATGGAAGAATAAGATACTCTGAATTTACAAAGGGCTTTCAAACATATTGTTGTTACAGTAAATTCCCATGTTTCTAGAGTACAAATCCAGGGGCCTAAATAAAACACAATTGAGAAAAGTAACCAGAGAGGAGAATACACAGGGAATCTTTGGTTCAAAGAAGGGGAGGCTCGGAAGGGCTGTCTTCAAATAGAGGATGGGCTGTCAACATGGCTCCAAGAAGTAAAATTAGATGTAATGGCGGAAGAAACACAGTGACAGATCTTAGTGCAACAAATAAGGAAATATTTCCTTACGATGGGTGCCATTCAAAGATAGAGCAAGCTTCTCCCGAAGGTTTATTCATTTTCTGTGGCTGCCATAAGAAATCACCACAAGTTTAACAGCTTGAAACAACACCCATCTATTATCTCACAGGTCTATAAGTTTTGGAGTAATTTGTTACAGAGTAATAGAGAACTATTACACAGAGCTTTATCCTTGATGCTTTTTTATTCTTACATTCCACATCTAATTCATCATAAAATCTTTTTGGCTCCACTTAGGATACATCAAGAATCTGACCATTTCTCACCATCTCCACTGCCACCTCCCTGGATCATCATCTTTCTGCTTCCATGCCTGCACTACCTCAGTCTCCTCCTCCTCCCCCTCCCCCTCCTCCTCCTTCCTCCTCCTCCTCCTCCTCCTCCTCCTCCTCCTCCTCCTCTTTTGTTTATTTACTTATTTGAGGGCTGGCAGAGAGACAGGGAAAGAGAGAATCCCAAGCAAGCTCCACTGTCAGCACAGAGCCCAATGCAGATCTCACAGAACCATGAGATCATGACCTGAACTGAAATCAAGAGTCAGACGCTTAACTGACTGAGCCACCCAGGTGCCCCTCAGTCTCTTCTTCTCTTTTTTTTAAATTTTTTTTTCCAACGTTTATTTATTTTTGGGACAGAGAGAGACAGAGCATGAACGGGCGAGGGGCAGAGAGAGAGGGAGACACAGAATCGGAAACAGGCTCCAGGCTCTGAGCCATCAGCCCAGAGCCCGACGTGGGGCTCGAACTCACGGACCGTGAGATCGTGACCTGGTTGAAGTCGGACGCTTAACCGACTGCGCCACCCAGGCGCCCCTCAGTCTCTTCTTAATGGCACATCCATGATCCTTATAAGACATTACTCAGATAATATCACTCCTCTGCTCAAAGCCCTGCATTTTTTTTTTCTCATTTTACTCATATAAAAGCCAAATTCTTACAGGGACTCTATATGGTGTTTCCTCCCCACCCCAGTCCTGTTGGATGTCATCAACTACAACTATTCTACAACCTTCCCATCCCTTCCTCCCAGTCCTGCCCAAAGCTCCACACTCACCTCTTTGCCTCTATCTAAATGTTTAACCCCGTGTATCCTCTACCCATCCCCATATCCTTCGCATTCATGACTATCTGACATACTGTTTAGGGCCCCGCCATTTCTGCTTAGCTCAGGACTCTTCTGATGGGCAGTCTGGCCCCAGAGTTCCCCACTGTGTTGGCAGAGGTGCTGTCAGATCTGCATCATAGTCTGAAGGCTTTGCCTACCTAATCTTTCCTCCTCTTCCTTTCTATCTTTTATGGGCATTACACCCGATAATCTTTTGCACTCCTAATTTCATCTCAGTGTCTGCTTCCCAGAGACCAAACTGAACGCAAGCACTGCCCCTATGTTAACTCACTTAAATGCTTGGCTTTCCTCCCTTCTAGCTTCTACTCATAGAGCTTTCAAAATTTCTTAGGATATAAAATGGCAGCAGCATGGGAATTAACTAAGCCTCCTAAATCCTTACCCTTATCAGCAAAAGTCTCCTGGTTCTTAATGTTAAATCATGGCAAGATTTCCCTAATTTTATGTTTTTAGAAAGAAAATAAACCTTTGTTGGAGCCCTTGGTCCCCCTCTAATTTTCTCTTTCTTTCCGCTGCCGTACTTGCTAAACGAGCGGTCTCCTCCTTCTCCCTGCACACCTGTGCTGTGTACCTGGCAGTCTGATGTCCCACAGCCCGGGAAGCTGCACTTCCAGAACTCCTGCTGTAGCTGGCACTCTCCATAACTCCCTGCTTGCGACTCTTGCCTCTGTTTGTTAGTGACCCATATCGCCTCTTTTCCCCTCCTCCACACTCATCTATTTCTTCTGGATTTTCTTTGCTTTCTCATCTTCTCCTTCAATCTCTGCTTTGGATGTTCCCAAAAGCACAGTACTTGGGCCTCCTTCTGTCTATTTCTGCATACCCTCTTCCAGACAACTCATTTATGCACCTGGTTTCAGTTACCACAGACATTTCCTGATGTTGATCTCTATCCCTTCAATGCTTTGCTACCACTTCAGAAGAGGTGCCATAACAGAAAGCTTGACGTGGGAACCAGAAGCCATAGGGCAGACACTAATAAATTTGATGACCAAAAATTTAAAATACCTACATGGCTAAAAAGCTCAGAAATGTGAAAAGAGAACAACCAACCAACCTACCTACCATAAGTAAATTTAACAGATAATCATAAATTGAGAAAGAATACTTATAATTCATATGGCAAGGGACTAATTTTCTTACTATATAGAAGTCCCTTGAAAATCTGCTAAAAAAATAAGAACAATACAATAAAAATAATAATAAAAATAATTGGGAAATATATGAATAGAAAATTTGTCGGGTTAAAAAAGGGAAAGTGGATGCTGGGACAAATGGATACTGACATATGGAAAAATGAATTTGGATCCATACCTCATAACATATTTAAATGTTAACTCCAAGTGGATCAAAGTTCTCAAAGTGTAAGAGCTAAAACTGTAAAACTCTTAGGAGAAAACATAAGTATAAGTCATTGTGAACTTGGACTGGGCAAAGCTGGGTTTCTTCGATATAATGCCCAAAGCACCACAACCAAAGAAAAAATAAATAGGGCTTTCAAAATTAAAAACCTCTGTGCATCCAAAAGACACTATCAAGAAAATGAAGAGAAAAGTCACAGATGAGAAGAAAATATTTGTAAATCATATTTCTGGTAAGGGACTATTATTCAGAATATATGAAGAACACTTACAACCCAATAATTAAAAGTTAAACACTTGTTATTACTTACTTTTTTTAAAGTTTATTTATTTTTGAGAGAGAGTGCACATGCACATGAGCTGGGGACGGGCAGAGAGAGAGGGAGAGAGAGAATCCCAAGCAGGCTCCATGCTGTGAGCACAGAGCCTGATATGGGGTTCAATCCCAAGAAGGATGAGATTCATGACCTAAGCCAAAATCAAGAGTCAGACACTTAACTGACTGAGCCACCCCAGGCCCCAAAATTTAAACACTTTTTAAATGGGCAAATAAATAAATTTAAAAATGGGCAAAGGATTTGAATCAGTATTTCTTCAAAGAAGGTATGCAAATGGTCAGTAACCACATGAAAATCTATTCAACCTCGGTAGTCATTAGGGATATGCAAATCAAAACCATGATGAGGTATGACTTCATATGCCCTACAATAGTTTTCATTGATTTTAGAAAGGAAAATAAATACTGGTAAAGATATATAGAACTCGTACTCTCATATATTGCTGATGGAAATGCAAATGGTACAACCATCATGAGACATAGTTTGGCAGTTTCTAAAATAGTTAAAGCATTACGTTCCCATGTAACACAGCAATTCTTTTTCTAGGCATATACTTAAGAGAATTGGAAATACACATCATACAAAAACTTGTGCAGGAATGTTTATAACAATGATATTCACTGGGCACCTGGGTGGCTCAGTCGGTTGAGCGTGACTCTTGATTTCAGCTCAGGTCATGATCCCAGGGTTATGGGATTGAATCCCGCATCAGGCTCCACTCTGAGCATGGATCCTGCTTGAGATTCTCTCTCTCTCCCTTTGCCCCTTTCCCCCATTTGCATGCTCTCTCTATAAAATAAAAAAAATAATATTTACAATATGCAAAAAATGGAAACAACCCAAATGTCCATCAATTGGTGAATGGATAAACAAAATGTGGTCTCTCCACATAGTGGAGTATTATTCAGCCATAAAATGAAGTAATGACCCATGCTACAACATGGATGGGTCTTGAAAACATTATTATAAGTGAAAGAATTCAGTCACAAAAAGTCACATATTACTTGATTCCATTTATAGGAAATGTCCAGAGACAGGAAGTAAATTGGTGATTATTGGGCTGGGACTTAGGAAGAGGCTTCTGCTGGGACTGGGGCAAGGGAAATGGGCATGACTGCTAATGGGTATGGGGCTTTTGGGGGTGATAAAAATGTCTTGGAACTAGGTAGAAGTGGTGGTTGTACAAACTTGTGAATGTACTAAAAACCACTCAATTGTATACTTTAAAATGCTGAATTGTACGGTATGTGAATTATATCTCAAAAAAAAAAATGAAACAAAGCAAGTGGCTAATAAACTTGGGAATAGATGATCCAATTCACAACAATGTTGAATATGTGAATTAAAATAATAGTCAGGATTCATTTTCCCATCATTGGATTGGCAAAGACTTAAAAATCTATACCATACACAGTGTTTCATGCTTGTAGAGAAACTGTTACATCCTTTTGAAGGAAGCATAATTGGTATATTGTGTTCATACTCTGAATAAATAACTTCACTTCCAAGAATTTATCCTATGCTTATATTTGCATACACACACACACACACACACACACACACATAGATACATATATGAACAAATTCTTAAAGATGATAGCTGTAGCCTTGTTAAGAGCAAAAAAAACCATTTAGTTGTATAGCCATACAACAAAATATTATGCTATTGCTAGAACAATAAGGTAGGTTTATCAACAGCCCAACACTTAACCAACTGAGCCACCCAGGAGCACCTAAGGTATTTTAAAGACATCATTTTAGAGAAGAAAATAAAATTTTTTAGAATCTGCCATCTAGGATATCCTAAAGTGCTTTTTTCTTTTTTTTGAGTGTTGCTTTCTATGTCCTTATCATCAGTTCATGTTTTTTTTTTTCCCCCTCCCATACATTTACTTACAGTTCTTTTTATCTTTTTCTACCTAAAGAGAAAAGAGCTGGAGCTTTGGAAATAAGGGGCTCCTGCTGGGGGATCATAATCCTGCTATACAGAGAATAACTATGCCCTTGGGGAATGATTAATTGCTAACATTACCATGATTATCAATAACTTCATGGCTAACAAAGAACTTCTCTGCGCATCTCACCTCATTGAACTGGGGGCCTAGAGCTATTCTGTGTACCTTAAGAGCAGGTTCCTATTTCATTAACTGCTGTCCCCAGGCTCCAGCTTAGGCAAAGTGCACAATAGGTGTTTTCTAAACTGAACTGAACTGGAGCTGGAGAGTGAAAGAGTTGCAAGGATCCCAATTATCCACTTGCATTAGAGGAAATAGGAAGTGAGGAGGAGAATGTTGAAAATAGGAATAGGAATAACCTTTTTTTTTTTTTTTTTTTTTTTTTGAGAGAGAGAGAGCGAGCGTGAGCATGGGAGGGGCAGAGAAAGAGGGAGAGAGAGAATCCCAAGCAGATTCCATGTGTGGAGCCTGACATGGGGCTCGACCTCATGACCCTGGGATCATGACCTGAGCCAAAATCAAGAGTTGGATGCTCGATCGACTGAGCCACCCAGGTGCTCCAGGAATAACCCTTTTAATAGGATATCAAGTTTCTGCCTCCCACCTCTCTCATCCCACCTTTGAAGAAATCTAGATAGGAAGGCAAGACAGGAAGGCCAGAGGAGAGTGATAAGAGACAAATGGACAATGGGAAATAACAAAGTCGAGTTTCACCTAGTCCTTGTTTTCCGGACCCAGCCCTCCAAGCACAGTGAACCATTTTGTGTTTTTGTGTTGTTGTTGTTGTTGTTGTTGTTCTTGTTTTTTGGAAGCCAAGGTGTGATCTATCTTCAATATGTGGCTGAGTTACACTAGGTTGCTATTTGACATTGTCACAGTCCTCATACCTCTCCATGTGTGACAAGCATAGCTCTAAATGCAGGTGGTCCAGAGGTCTCCTTCGAACCTGACAAGTTGAAGTTTCGAGCTGTGGCTTGCAGTAGCTTTAAATTTTCTCTTTGCTCTGAATTCTGCTCAGTTCAAATGAAATTCATGCTTCCTACATCAAGAAAGACAGGAACCACGTGAAATTTCCTGAAACACCTGGTGCCAGGCAGGTTGAGGCAGGTGATCCTGTCCCGCTGCCCTTGACAGGTTTGTGATAGCATCTCTTTTTGGTCTTTATGTTATTTACTGGCAGATTCCAGGTAATGTCAGTGCTGATGAATGCAAAACAGCCACTGTGACTGTGCTATCAGTACCCCCTAGAGCACAGGCTTTGATTGATCTAGAGCAGAGTTTTTCAGACTGGAGGTAGTGTGACCCATTGGTAAATTGAACAAACAATTCAGTTGGACACTTATGTAACACTGTGTTACACTGTGTTTGTGTGTGAGCACCTATAGATATATATATAAATGTGTGTGTGTGTGTGTGTGTGTGTGTGTATAACAGTTCAGTGGATTGTGGCAGCATTTATTTTTATTTATTTTTTTTTTTATTTAAAAAAAATTTTTTTTTCAACGTTTATTTATTTTTGGGACAGAGAGAGACAGAGCATGAACGGGGGAGGGGCAGAGAGAGAGGGAGACACAGGATCGGAAACAGGCTCCAGGCTCTGAGCCATCAGCCCAGAGCCTGACGCGGGGCTCGAACTCACGGAGTGCGAGATCGTGACCTGGCTGAAGTCGGACGCTTAACCAACTGCGCCACCCAGGCGCCCCGAGCATTTAAAAATAAAACCAAGTAGGATAAAATCAGTTTATTATTCACAGAAAACCCAAGAAACTGAAACTTAAGTTCCTGTATTTGTAGATTATAATATAATATTAAATACCTTTCTTACAGTCATGGTCAAAAGAGGTTGAAAGCCATTGATCTAGAGTAGAATTTGGCAACATCCAACTTACTGCCTATTGTTTGTACGAATGGCTAGCTCAGTATGACTTTTGCATTTTTAAATGTTTGGGAAAGAAATCAGAAGAATATTTCATGACATGTGACAATTGAATTTCAGTGTCTATCAGGTATTATTGGCACGAAACCAAACCTGTTTATGTATCATCTGCAGCTGCTTTTGCCCAGAGTTGAGCAGACTTTATGGCCCATAAAGCCTAAAATATTTACTATCTTTATGGAAAAAGGTTACTGACCCTGATCTAGAGGAGCCATTTTTATGATCTTTTTTTTTGGTCTGTTCATCTGTTTAATTTGTAGAAGAAATAGGGAAACTATGGTAATTTAGGGGTTGTAGTGGACACCACTTCTGCTCCCCATATCTCCTGGGATCCCCTGTCCCGTTTTCTGTGGCCCTCCTCTGGAATCTGTGGGTTTTGGTGGCCTGCTCCTGCAGATTTCTGCAGACACTTGCCCTTGTGCTTCTGGAGAGCAGGTGTGCCTACCTGTGCAGGAGCTGGAGGTACCCAGGTGCTTCAGCTCTTGCAAGCAGGCCCTTGGCCAAAATGCAAGGGCATGGAATGCTAATTATCTCGCCTCAAATCATGAGGACAAAACTGTGAAGGGTCACTGTCATTCCAGGATGTCCTGTGGGATCAGGCAGAAGTTCTCCCCCTTCAGATTTAGCCAGAATCACTCTCTCTCATGTGGTTTCTCTCCCTTCTCTGTCCTGGAGTACTTTTTAACAGTTGGGGTCATATGAATCCCAGTCACAGAGTCATCTTCTGGCGATCCCAGCCTCAGAGAGAGGGAGTTGGGGGAGAAGTTTATAAAAGGCAACTATTTGACAAAATTCTGGTTCAGTCCCCAGCCTCTCTTGCTCACTGTGGACTCTGCATGCTGTTGGTACTTTTCAGGAAGGTGAAAGGTGGTTTTCTCATTAAAGATAAATTTGTGATGTGCTGTAATTGCAAAGAGCTCTGGGATAAGTCAAGAGAATTGGATTCTAATTCCAACTGATCCACTGGGCAAACACTAATCTCTGTAAGACTCATTCTGCCCCACTTGAAAAATAGTTAGACTCGCTGATTTTTAAAGGTTTCCTCAAACTTTGAGTCTCCTTGTGAAGTGGGTGGTTAAAACCATCATCTTGAAGCTGAGTAATACTGATAGAGCCATCTTAGATTGGGCTCCAGAATTTCAGGCTGAAGTCTGCATATTACCCATGCAGTGGAGGTGCTTGCCCTGTGAGCACCCATAGTGAAGCAGAACACCCCGGGGATCCAGTGCTCCCCCCCATCACAACCTAGACTTTGATAGCCAGTCAGCAGCACTCAAGACTTGGCTTTCATAACGTGCAGCCACTGCATTAGGTTTTAGGCTTTAAAACTATCAACTCTCTCCTACCCCCCAACCCCCAGTTTCAGCCTGGACTCTACTGGACTGGGCTTCCTACTTGGCACCAAATCTTTGGTCTGTCATTCTTTTCTGCCATGGTTATGCTCCACAGCTGGCCATTTTTGTATCAGTTCTCTCAGGGTACCAAAGCTCCCAACTGTGAGACAAGAGCAGCTCTCATAGGTAAACCCTGAAAAGGAAAACCTTGAAAAGGAAACAGCATAGGGTGGGGTAGAAAGAAGGTAGACAAGAAGGGGAAGAGGGGCAGAGAGAGAGGAGAGAGAATCCCAAGCAGTCTCTGCACTGATGAAGGGCTTGAACTCATGAACTGTGAGATTATGACATGAGCCAAAACCAAGGTTGGTTGGAAGCTTAACCACCTGAGCCACCCAGGTACCCTGTAATACTTCTAAAATTCTCAATTTTTTCTAACGTTTCATTTATTTTTGAGAGAGCGAGAGAGAGAACGTGAGCAGGGGAGGGGTAGAGAGAGAGGAGGACAGAGGATCCAAAGTGGGCTCTGTGCTGAGGGCAGACAGCCCAACATGGGGCTTGAACTCATGAACCATGAGATCGTGACCTGAGCTGAAGTCAGATGCTTAACCAACTGAGCCACCCAGGCTCCCCTATCATTTCTACTCTTAATTGGGTTTTAGCTTTTAGAGAAATCCTCTTAAAAACTACCGGTATAAGTGCTTCTGATTTAGGCTTTTGTTGGAATTGGTGACAAACTATTTAAAAAGACAACTATAAATTCTCTCTGAAAACACAATTGACTTCTCAAAAATGAAGCTTCCTGTTGCAAATGCAGAATATTCCCACCTACCCTGGGTCAGCTGAAACTATTCCAAAGAGAAAGTTTACATTTCTATAGTGTTGTAGGGACTGGGTTAGCCACCGTTACCAACTCACCTAGCTACCTTCACTTAGAAACGAAAGTTATGACTACTAATAGCAACTCTGTTACTGAGTGACCTGATCATATCAAACATCAGATTTCCAACCATCTTGAAAGCTCCACAGTTTAGGGGACAAAAAATACAAAGCAAATCTAACAATGGTCAATAAGAGAAGTCTCTCTGAAGTATTATCTGACCGCTCTTCTCACTTCCTTTAGCTTTTTTTTTTTAATTGAAATATAATTCACATACCATAAAGTTCACCCTTTAAAGTATACTATTCAGTAGTTTTCAGTGTTTTTACCCATCACCACAACCAAATTCCAGAATATTTTCATCACCCCAAAACAAATCCTCATCCTCGAGCCCCTGGCAACCACGAATCTACCTTGATCTTCTTTTACTTACCCCTACTTGATAGTGACTGTAGCCTTGGGGAGGCAGTGGCCATTAGTATCACAGGCCGTGGGAGAGTTCTGTTTCCCAAGATGCTTTTCTCTTTTTGCCACCATCAGTAAATGCTATTGACCAAGCACAGACATCCCAGGGAATTCTCCATATGGCAATTATTCTTTGTCATATATATATATATATATATGTGTGTGTGTGTGTGTGTGTGTGTGTGTGTGTGATGACTAGAGAAGGATTAACTGAGGAAGGAGCACATGCACTACTACCTTGGCTGAAGTGGAGTATTGATTGTCATGGACGGCTGAAGATGACATTCTCCCAAAGACATAAAATAGCAGGGCAATTTCTTTTAGAGTTAAACAAAGACACGTGCCATCACAGAGTCCAAGATTGGACCTTAAGTTTGTTAACATAACACAAAACTCTTAACTTGCTGACAATTTGTATCTGGCATTTTGTCTGGAAAGGGAGAAAGGTGGCTCAGGAAAGAGCTACACAGGAAGATGTGAGAAGAAAAGCAGCCTCGAAATCCAGGATTTGATGTGGCACTGACAGCTAGGTCTTGTTCTTTTGCTGAACATAAACAATTTCACAGAACCCTAAAAGCAGACAAGGCCATTCTCTGACCATGAAGGATGAAGAGAAAGCAGAATACTCTGTGATTATGTCTGAACGTGGCCTAAACATGAATGTTGCCCAGACCACAAAGACGGCCCAACATCCTCCTTCCCTGGCTGTGAGGAGTGAGTGCCACTTCCTTACCAACCCCAGTTTTAGCTTATGTCCATTTCTCTCACCTTTTAGATAAGACTTATTAAAATGTCAAGTTACAGAATTACCTTTGCTTTCACACAGCATCCAATCCAGAGCAAGGCTCCACTTCCTTGACCCTCCTCAAAATCAAATAATGCAAGCCAAATCTTATTCATAAGTCCTTTCTAATATCTCTTGCTGAGATATCCTCACAGTTCTCCTTCACTGAAACAAGTAACAGACCCAACTTATTCATCTACAGATGTGTTCCTCTTGGTCTCTGGCTGAAGGACATTGATGGAGAATAGGTCATCTTCTACAAGGATGGTTTCAGGGCACCATACCAGGGCTCCTACCTGAAACTATTTCACCTACTTACCTGCCACAGGAAATACCTGAAATTCCACCATGAGAATGTTATTCCTTTAGGTCAAAACTTTAATGGTTATTATATCTGAAATGCTCTTAGAAGAGAGTATAACCTGTGAAACACTCAGTGATAGATGTTTGACTTTGAGCAAGACCTTCCATATTTCATTTATTCTTTAAATTTCGCCACATTTTAGGCCTTTGAAATTAGGGCATATCCTATGATTCCTGATGTCTTAAATTCTCTGAGACATAGCGATACTATCTGATCTTCAGTTTCCTCAGTTATGAGTTCTAGTGGTAGGTTAAACACTGTTCCCCAAACCTCAGTTATCTGCGTAAAACTCTCACAATTTTTGCTATATACGTGTGCTACAGTAATGATGTTCATATAATATTTGTCTTTACAGCAATTCACTTTGAAAATTTAAGCAAATGTATCTTTCTCCTCACAATAATATCTATGAAATCCTGGGCAAGATATGCTAGTTATAGCTTTCTCTAAAACATAGTAAGAAATATATACAACTATAACAAAATTATAAAATGGCTGTTCCTGTTCCATCTAAACTCATCTCACTTATCCCACAGTGGTAGCTGTACCATGGCTGGACAAGCCTGAACTAGCTGATTCCTAGGTGTCTTCCTGTTCCTGTGTTTGGTAGTTTCTATGGTTCTAAGAGGGACACAGTCTATCCCCCAAAGTTTATAATCTAAGGGTCAAGACTGACATGAACAAAAAGAAGAAGAGATACAATCATATACATTTTTCAACACAAAAATAGGCCCTATTCACTATTTATATGGCTTTTAAGTAAGGATAGTTGTGTTGGAGTCCCCGAAGCTTTATATTGGCAAAAACATCAGATCTCTTGATACCCAGAAACACACATGAAGGATTTCAGATGTGACCTTTGTTTCAAGTAATCTGAGGGAGGATTTTGTCCAGAAGATAAAATAGTTTTGTTTTGAGTAGTCTGGGAAAGCCTCTTGGAAGGGAAAAGATTTTAGTAATTAAACAAACTCTTTCTTTTATTGCCAGAGGTGCTCTAAGCCCTTCCTGCTCACGGTATGTTTGGTGGACATTGGCATGGCCGGGGACTTGTTAGAAATACAGGTTCTCAGGTCATAACTGCAGTCCTGCTGAACTGGAATCTGCATTTTTCCTGATCCAGGACGATTTGTATGCAATAGTAAGTTGGAGAAGGGCTGCTCTAAAGCCACCCAAGCCCACCTTAGCCACTGCTTATCTGAAAATGGTCCTTCCATGACCTATCCCAAGCCAGGTAGCAAGGAAAAGCCTGAGGTCCGTGACAGATGAAATATATCATCTTCATGTGTTTCCCCTCTACTGTCTTTGAGGGACACCACATTACACAGTAGACTTAGGAAGCAAACATTTATTTTATTAAGGGGGAAATAAACATCAGTTAAACTAAAATCAAAACCCCAAGCCATAACTTGTGGTCTTTCAGCTGACTGAGGCTAAGAATAAGATTCAAATAGCCCTCATTTCCTCCCTTCTTCTGACCGCCCCGCCATCTCACTCCCCTGCACTTACTGGTCCAGAACCCATCCATCCTCCACTGCTTGCAAGCCTCAGTGAGAACACCGAAAGTGATAAAGATCCATATAAAAGAAATCTATTCACATGAAAAGGAAAATGTTATTTTTCACTTGGGAAAGGCACAGGCATTTCTACGAGAAAACATTTTCTCTGGAAAGCTTTACCCCAGAGGACTCCTTCATTGATCATAGGATCCCTAATTCCTTCCTTCATTCCTTTAGACAAATACTCAATACGTGTTTGTTGAGTGAATGAATGAAAATAATTTCCCTTCATGGGTGATGGCTTAGAAGGCCTCCTTCCCCTCTCAGCCTCTTTGGAAACTGGATTTTTGCCAAAGGCCATTTGATAGCACGTTTTCTGCCATCCCATCAACAGAATTAAATCAAAAGCATTTAAAACATTTTTAGTGACTAGGCAGAAATTGTTTGTTAAGAAGGCCAAATGAAATGAGCCAATCAGAAAACAAATAGCCAGAGGCTACACTGATTCTTTTTAAGTGAGTTATACTCTAATATTTGGAAATAAATGAAAATTGTTTAGTTTTTAGTATATTCAAATTCTTTATTCCTAGGTTTCCATTCTGAACCTAAAATATACCAGGTTCTAATACTGTCAATGTTATATTTCTGTGCCATATTTCATCAACATATTCAAAAGTTTTCCCATTGAGCCTCTCAGCAGTGATAAAATATTATTGTTTGAATATTATCTCATGTAATTACATATGATAATGAAAACTGATATATTCATATGAATAAGAGTACAATCATTTATTTGAGCTTATATTTCCCTCAGTATGGACATTTTGGCAAGCACATTTCAAACCCTAAATACTACTGTGCTTTACTTTTCTCCAGGAACTTTCTAGCAAGAAGGAAGAGTGAAAAGGAATAGCCAATTATCGTGTCCCTATTCTGTGCCAGTTAGTCTGCTGGGAGCCTGGTAAGAAAAAAAGGTGAACAAAATATTAGAATAAGAGATATTATGGGTGGGCTAGTATGTGCCAGGTATTGTTCAGACTCGAAGTGCCTCAGGCAGAAATTCTAATGTAATGGTTCTCAGTGCTAGTTGTAGAGTAGAATCAGCTGGAGTCTTTAAAAGTATACAGTATAAAAGAATGATATGGACCCCATTCCCAGACATTCTGATACAATTTGTTGAAGTGGGGCTGAGTACTCCAGCATTTTTTTTTAAACTCTCTAGATGATCTGCCTGTGGGCCGAGGTCAAGAACCACTGCTTTGAAACATGTGTATGACAATATTGTAATATCATCCATATGTAAATCAGAGTGGTAAATTTATTGAGATTTCAGTGTAAATAGTAGATACAACTTTTCTTTTTTAAAGCCTCTTGGGAAAATGGGCCAAGTCTTTTATCTCCAGTACCTATCACAGTGTACAAAAAGTAAATGTGTGTTAAAGATCTCAACAGTGATGATTGGAAAGCTTCTTGAAGCCATACTCAAGCACTTAACATATGTTTTTTAATTTAATTTTTATTTTTACTTATTTTTAATATTTATTTTTGAGGGGAGGGCAGGGGAAGAGAGAGAAGGAGACAGAGGACCAAAGCAGACTCTTTGCTGACAGCAGAGAGCCCGAGGCGGGGCTCAGACTCATGAAAGGCATGATCATGACCTGAGCTGAAGTCAGATGCTTAACTGACTGAGCCACCCAGGAACCCCTTAACACATGTTTATTAAATGGGATAAAAAAGCTTCAGTTAATGAAGAAATGATGATGAGGGGACATAGTACCACATTACTTCCTTGAAACAAGGAAGACAGAAACTGCTGGCTTCACTGTTTCCAGCTCTATGGAACTTCTACTGCCTATGTCCTCAGCAGCAAATGAATAGCATGAGTTCTTTGCCACAGTTGGACTCGAGAGCCCTCGTCCTTCTCTTGGACCCTCTCCTGCTTCATCTGAGGCTCCTCACTGCCAGACTCAATTTGTGATCAGGCAGGGAGATCAAGTAGGGAGTGCTTCAGTGTGGGGATTAGACGGGACATTAGCACCACCGGTGAAGAAAGAGTTCCATTGACTCTGGTAACTAGTAAATGAATTCTGCTGTGGGAGTATCTCTTTTCCTTTCTTACTTGGAGTCAAACGTTTGTCCTTTTACAAATTCTTCCCTCTTTGATATGACTAACTACAGTGGGACTGAGCTCTCAAGCATTGA
The DNA here is from genome assembly GCF_014898765.1 of Herpailurus yagouaroundi. Taxonomy (NCBI): domain Eukaryota; kingdom Metazoa; phylum Chordata; class Mammalia; order Carnivora; family Felidae; genus Herpailurus; species Herpailurus yagouaroundi. The sequence continues at coordinate 31,712,033 of NW_024412395.1, read as the reverse complement.
ATGAGATTCATAAGATCAAGGGATATTATGCATGTACATGGTCTGTAAGATATGTTTAAATGTCACCTTCTTTGAAAGAGTCCTTTGAACCATTTGTGATGCCAGAATCTATGTAATATATCTTGCTGTCTTAGTACATACTAGGTAAGATGTATCACGTTGTGTTGTTCCCATAGGAGCATCCCACCACATTATAACATTTTATTGCGGAGATTTGGATACATTGAGAATTGAATTGTTTCATGAAACTCATAATGCTATAAAGGACATGTTCGAACATTGTCAGCTCCTTTGGTGGATATTAGTCTCTCCCCCAAATACCAGTATAATAAACTATCCACTATTTGACACTAATCTACGTATCTGCTGCTGTGTGATGCTCTATGTAGGATATTCTAGGAGGAGGTCACATGCTGCAGCATTAGTCATTGCAAATATAATTAGAGTTTCCAAGTGTCTCACCTGGGAAGATACTATCTCAAATGGAAGAATACACTGTTTCTTGGACTGCAAAGAGCAACCACGGGGGATACGCAGAAGGACAGAAGGAATTTGTCAGAACTCTGGGAGCCCTGACTATACACATATCTGTTCCATGATACCATCTGGAAAGGAAATGAGGACATTGGCACAAAGAGGGTTCACTTCTGTATGGTACAATCGTAGGAAGATTCTATGAACAAATTAAACAACCTCTTTGTAGCTCTTGCCTCCTTGCTTAGTCCATCTCCCACAAATACTCTTACCCAAAACTTCACCCTGTGTTCTTGATGCATTTAAAAATACGGGGTGCCTGGGTGGCTCAGTCACTTAAGCATCTGACTCTTGATTTCGGCTCAGGTCATGATCTCTCAGCTTGTGAGTTCCAGCCCCACGTAAGGCTCTGCACTGGAGCCTGCTTGGGATCCTCTTTCTTCCTCTCTCTCTTCCCCTCCCCTGCTCACATTCTCTCTCTCTCTCAAAATAAATAAATAAACTTAAAAAATACACCTGATTTCTAGAATGATGTAGAAAATAAATATGTATCTGTATTGAATACCATATAAAAATATGTAGATCCAAAGATCTCTTTCCTTGAAGATTGTTATTACAGTTCATCCCATTTCACCTGCAGATTTATCACCTGACTCTTTATGAACTTATCTTCTGCCACATTTCTTTACTCCTTCCTCTTGTCACTTACTCTTACTGTTCCAGCATCTCCAAAACTTTCAACTGTTTACCGAACCGACTTTCCCCTTTTCCCCCTACTAATATTTAACACTAGGGAATAGTTACGATGAAGAAAATTACATAAGGTGCCAGTCATACTGTCTCCATTTTCCTAGCAAATCCTTCCTGGGATTTTGTTTATAAAATACTAACCACATTGTCTATAGTTTGATCTTTTTTTTTTTTTTTCATTTCACTTTCCTTCAATTTCTCTGTTTCTGTACTAAAAGGAGACGATTGCAATCACCAAGGGAAATATGCCTGACAATTCAAGTTGGACACCAGAGTGGATATAGAGTGGATATAATAGTTTGCTAGACCTATTATAACAAAGTATGAGGTAGAAAATAAATATGTATCTATATTGAATACCATATAAAAATACATAGATCCAAAGATCTCTTTCCTTGAAGATTACTTGTTATTACAGTTCATCCCATTTCACCTGCGGATTTATTCACCTGCCTCTTTATCAACTTATCTTCTGCCACATTTCTTTACTCCTTCCTCTTGTCACTTACTCTTACTGTTCCAGCATCTCCAAAACTTTCAACTGTTTACCAAACCAACTTTCTCCTTTTCCTCCTACTAATATTTAACACTAGGGAATAGTTACGATGAAGAAAATTACATAAGGTGCCAGTCATACTGTCTCCATTTTCTTAGCAAATCCTTCCTGGGATTTTGTTTATAAAATACTAACCACATTGTCTATAGTTTGTTCTTTTTTTTTTTTTTTTTCATTTCACTTTCCTTCAATTTCTCTGTCTCTGTACTAAAAGGAGATGATTGCAATCACCAAGGGAAATATGCCTGACAATTTGAGTTGGACACCAGAGCAGATATAATAGTTTGCCAGACCTACTGTAACAAAGTACCACGAACTGGGTAGCTTAAACAACTGAACGTTATTGTGTCATAGTTCTGGGGGTTAGAGATTCTAGATCAAGATGCTGGCAGAACTAGTTGCTTCTAAGGGCTGTGTCAAATCTGTTTCATGTCTCTCTTCTAGTTTCTGGTGTTTTGCTGGCAATTTTTGGTGTTCCTTTGGCTCATCACCCCAATCTCTGGCATCTTGTATGTGTGTCTATTTCCAAATTTCCTCTTTTTATAAGGGCACAATCATATAGAGCCCATCCTAATGGCCTCATTTTAACTTGATTACCTCTATAAAAATCCTATTACCAAATAAGGTTACATTCCAAGGGACTGGAGATTAGAACTTCACATTTGGGGGAGACTGCAATTGAACCCTTAATAGGGGGTTACTTTTCTGTATTGTGTATGGCTGGACTGGGCTATGCCTTGCTTCCTCAACAGCAGACTTGACTAGACAATGGACAGTTATTCCCACCTTAATTCTACCTTTTGACCACATGACATTGGTCTCACTTGGTATCATCCTTCAAAGGAAATAGTCAATACTGGAGAGTGTGAAAATAGTGACTTGATTTTAAATAACCTGCCCATCTTCCCTATGGGAGAACAAAACCTCATTCATACTCTGCACTTCCTTGTTCCTGTCCCTCCTCATCCCTCCCCACTGCCCACTCCTTCTTCCAAGCTGAAACGCATCTGACCCTCCTTAGAAGTCTCTCTGGCTTAAGCTACTACCTGCTGCTGTGCAGAAAGCCAAAGAGGCAGCTTAGCTGGCTCTCCTTCTCAAATAGCAGAACTGCTGAGCCTTCCTGCTGTGAACCTTTGTCCCTCTCAGCCATTACCACAGGGAAAGACCTTCACTGAACCAGAGATCAGCAACAGGTTTATCAGTGAGTAAAGAGGTCAGTGGGATGAGCTGAAAATGCCACACCTGGGGAGCAGGGGGTGGATGTGTTTAAATGAAAATAAATAGGAGAGTCCACGTGGCCATCCAGAAAATCCTGCAGGGTTTTGTTTGTTTTCCCAGCGCCCATGATGTTTCCTGTAGACCTCTTCCTTCTAGAGATAGCATACCCCTTGGCCATCTCTCAGGCCTACGAGAACAAAGCTGCAAAGCCAAGTGGTGGTCCAGATAGTTCTGTTTCAGTTTTTCTAACAGAAAAGCTAGCACTTTGCTCACAACTAAACCATTTGCAATCTTTGTGTTCTTCTGATGCTTTGACATCAACAAAAATAAGAGGTACTTTTGCCTCAGGGAAACTTGTAAGCTAACTGAGTCACAGAGACTAGGAAAACTTATTGAAAATCATCTCCCAGTACATATGGGTATTAGACTTTCCAGAAAGGTGATTGGTTACGAGGGGAATCAGAAAGACTAAGAAGAAATGAAAGAGGGAAAGTACCTTTTGACTGAGAAATTTTGGCAAAGGGCTTAACCTGAGTATGGAGGAAAGGGTGATCATTTTGAAGTAAATGCCTCTTAATACCTCTGTGACTTAACCTTTCTGTTTACTTTTAAACTTGCTAAGTCAGGAAAATAGTCCTGCCTCGTGGATGACTATTGCGTTGAGATGACACAGAATTACAATGGTTTTGCCTGGGCGGGTCACTTGGAAGCAAATTCTCCCGCCTATTTCAATGGAAAGATTTCATTATAGTTTTGATTCAAAGGCAGGAAAGGAATGGACAAGAAAGTGAGAGACAATAGCAAGAAAAGTAAAGTAGCTCCTTAGAGCCCAAGCAGGCCTCTGTGCAGACCTTGTCTGAGGAGCTCCTCTCATTCTGAGGTGCCAGGCTGGCCAGAGCAGGGCTGAGACAACATTCCTGGTCTCACGCTCCCGATCCAGACTCAGTCCCTCCTAAAATTGCACAGAAACACATCCACCTGCACATGCATGTTCATAGATTGACAGGGAAACTTTATGATTGTTCTGGTGTGGGAGTTGAGGAACAAAAAAGACTTTCTCTGATGACTACAGCTCACTTCAAGCATCTCCTCCTCTCCTAATGGTGTTCTCGTTCTGTAGAGTGCTGTAACTGTTCCATATACTGTCCTCTCTCCCCACATGAAGGAGAGATGGGTAATATGTCTTTTATTCCTCTTTTATGGACTGAAGCTCCACTGAGTAGATAGTAGATAATTAAATGCCTTATTAACTGGATTTCCACTCTGGCTAAACAGTCAACTTGTATGAGACCAACTCCACTAAACACAACTAGAATAGCTGGGTTTTTGTTCTTAGGTTTATTTATTTTGAGGGGGAGCAGAGAGAGAGGGAAGGAGAGAGAATCCCAAGCAGGCTCTGCACTGCCAGGAAGGACCTGATGCAGGGCTTGAACTTAGGATTGTGAGATCATGACATGAGCCGAAACCAAGAGGGGCTAGAACTCATGAACCATGAGATGATGACCTGAGCTGAAACCAAGAGTCAAGTGTTTCACTGACTAAGCCACCCAGATGCATCTAGAACAGCTGGATTTTTAAAAAGATCCATCTGTTTGAAGTCACAGAGTTACCACAGCAGGCAGAAATTAGAGGCACAGTCCTGTAGAGAAAAGAAGTACACTGAGAGGAGAGCCAGCATGGGGCTCCTTCTCTGCTTCAGGTACTTGCTGACTCATAGGAGGGATGGGGCTGAGAGCTGAGGATACAGTCGATCGGAGAGGGATAGCTAATCAATTCTATATCAGTATAGCTGGGGAAAACCCCTCCCCCTCAAAACAAATGTTCTTAGAATTCTAAGAAGAATTTTTTAAAAAAGGGCTGGCTAAGAAAGAGAAGCTGAGCAGTCTCATAAGGTTGAGGAAATAAAAACTGGGGCTGTGGGCTCATCAAAGAGAAGGGGCCTAGGTCAATGCTTCAGGCTCGCAGTTGTGATCCCTGAAGGGCTGCCCCAGGGAGTAAGGGGGAATGGGAAAGAGTGCTGTTGTCAGCAACACCACAGCCCAATTCAGTTCAGATCAGTCCAAGTCTAGATTCAGGTGAATGGCCCTATCTGTTGTAACTGCCTTCCAGAAGCAAAAGTAGATACACTCTGGAGGAAGATAACATCATTTGAAACTGCTATACTTTCTCATATAGTTGTTTAATGATATTTACCTTTATGTATCTCCTCTACACTCACCTTTCAAATTCTCTTGGGAAGGTATGGAAAAGGTATGGAGAGGCAGAAACCTTGGCCTCTAGATCTGTTTCCTTATTTACAGGGTGAGACAGGTTTATCCAGCTTTGAAATTCTCCGTGTCTATGTGTGGAACTGGACTCTGCCTCACCCTGCTTGTTTTGCCTCCTATTTTTTTTTTAAGGTTTATTCATTTTTAAGAGACAGAGAGAGACAAAGCATGAGTGAGGGAGGAGCAGAGAGAGAGGGAGACACAGAATCCCAAGCAGGCTCCAGGTTCTGAACTGTCAGCACAGAGCCTGACACAGGACTCAAACTCATGATCTGTGAGATCATGACCCGAGCCAAAGTCAGATGCTTAACTGACTGAGCCACCCAGGTGCCCCTGTATTGCCTCCTATTTTAATCACTTCTTATTTGCCCCACTGTTTGGGGAGGATTCCTGCCTAGGGTTCTGGGGATGACTGAATGGGGGATACCCAACACAAATATACCCAGAGCCTCATATACTCACCACCCAGGGAAGACAGACAGGACACTGCATGCCTTGCAGGGCCACATGTGGGCTGTGCTTGAGAACAGAGCAGACCAGGAATCAGGGCTTTGGGAAGCAGGCTTTGTGGTATCAAGATGGGGGAATGACCCCTGGCTCCCATGGAAAGAGGTGATTGGTCTGTTTGAAATGTTCCATGGGCTAGTAGGGAAGTGGAACCCACTTCTCAGGGATAAGCAGGAACTGTGCCTGGTCCCCTTGATAATGAGGGTTGCTGGCAAGAGAATCTTACCTATGGGAGCAGAGTTGGGGAGGGGAACTTGCAGATAAGCCATTTGATACTTTCATGATTTTACCAATTGATAGGGCAGCACATAATACTGAGCCTTCCTTTTAGGCCTTACACCACACCTCCCAAGGGAGAAGGCTGTATACTTACACCCAGTGCCCAGCTTCTCCTCCATTGTCTTGACTTTTCGCCTATCTTTACATCTCATACTCCTTTCTTACATGCTATGGCTCACACTGGACTTCGGGTCCTCATCATCTCCCATCTGTTGTGATAACATCATGTAACAGATTTCTCTGCCTCTGTTCTTTCCCGATTGAATCTATTCTTGTCACAACTGACATTACTAGTCTTCACAAGATACTACTTTAACCACTTTGGTTCCCGGTAGCTTCTCACAACCCATCAATAACTCCCTACGGGGAACTTGTATTTGGCTTCCCCAGGTTGTGTGAAAACACAACAGTGGCTAGCACAATGGCAGGAGCACCGAGCTAACCGTGATCCACTGAGCTTGGGGAGCCAATTCTCTGACTTCAGCTTGAAACACTAAATTCCTGCCTCCATGTTGCTACTTTCTAAACATGATCACATAATCAACCTTAAAAAGTAAAGGGCTACCTGGGTGGCTCAGTCAGTTAAGCATCCAACTTCAGCTTTCAGCTCATGTCATGATCTCACTGTGGGGATGGTGTGGAGCCTGGAGGCTGCATCGGATTCTGTGTCTCCCTCTCTCTCTGCCCCTCCCCTGCTTGTGCTCTCTTTCTCAAACAAATAAATAAACTTAACAAAAAAATTTTTAAAAAGTACAGTTAGTGCCAATTTTCTTAGTGACATCTTTTTCAGTAAAATAGGTAATCTCGGTTATAAGAATATGCTTTTTTACTTATCAGAGTCAAAAAGAGCTTTTTTTTTTTGGAGGGGGGAGTACTTTTTATTTTTAATTTTTTAAGTTTATTAAAATTTTTTTAATGTTTATTTTTGAGAGAGAGAGAGAGAGAATGAGTGGGGGAGGGGCAGAGAGAGAGGGGGACACAGAAACAGAAGCAGGCTCTAGGCTCTGAGCTGTCAGCACAGAGCCTTGACATGGGACTTCAACCCATGGACTGTGAGATCATGACCTGAGCTGAAGTCTGGAGCTTAACTGACTGAGCCACCCAGGCACCCCTAAAGTTTATTTTGAGAGAGAGTGAGAGAGTGAGTGAGCAGGGGAGGGACAGAGAAAGAGGGAGAGAGAGAATCCTAAGCAAGCTCTGAGCTGTCAGCACAGAGACCGATGTGGGGCTTGAATTCACCAACTGTGAGATCATGACCTGAGCCTAAACTAAGAGGCAGACACTTAACCAACTGAGCCACCCAGGCGCTCTATTTTTCATTTCTAGAAAGTAAACTCTACTCCCAACATAGGCCTTGAACTCATGGCCCTGACTGAGTCAGCCAGGTGTCCCAAAAGGAACTATTTTCATCTTGAATGATTAAAAAAAAATGGCTATAACCTTTAAAAATTTTTTCTGAGTTGATTCGTTTCAAGAAAAGATTGGGGAAGATAGGCCCATTATAAAGACTTTCATTTTTTCTGCTTACTCTCTGGATGCACTGCCTATCACTGGGTCCACACAGGATCCCCATCACATAAATTCATCACTCATTCATCTGGCTCACTTTTTAAAAAATAGAATGTATTTTTTTAGAGTAATTTTAGGTTCATAGAAAAACTGAACAGAAAGTATAGAAAGTTCTTATATATGCCCTGCCCCCACACATGGGCAACCTCCCCTACTATGTTCATCCTGCACCATAGTGGCACATTTGTTTTAACAGATGAAACCACATTGACACATCATCATCACTTAAAGTCCAAGTTTTCAGCAGGGTCTGTGCTTGGTGTAGTTTCTATGGATTGGACAAAAATGCATAATGATGTATATCTACCATTGTAGTATCATACAGAATAGTTTCACTGCCCTCAAAAAAATTCTCTGTGCTCTGCCTATCCATTCTTCCCTCCCCACTAACCCTTGGAAACCACTGATCTTTTTACAGTCTGCATAGTTTGGCTTTTTCCAGAATGTCATAAGTTGGAATCGTACTGCATGTGGCCTTTTCAGTTTGGCTTCTCTCACTGTCTTTACATGCCCTCCATGCCTTTCAATGGCTTGATACCTCATTTCTTTTTAGCACTGAATAATATTTCATTGTCTGGATGAACCACAGTTTATCCATTCATCTACTGAAGGACGTCTTAGTTACTTCAAAGTTTTAGCAATTAAAAATAAAACTGGGGGCACCTGGGTGGCTCAGTTGGTTAAGCATCTGACTCTTTTTTTTTTTTTTAATTTTTTTTTTCAACGTTTATTTATTTTGGGGACAGAGAGAGACAGAGCATGAACAGGGGAGGGGCAGAGAGAGAGGGAGACACAGAATCGGAAACAGGCTCCAGGCTCTGAGCTGTCAGCCCAGAACCTGACGTGGGGCTCGAACTCACAGACCGCGAGATCGTGACCTGGCTGAAGTCGGACGCTCAACCAACTGCGCCACCCAGGCGCCCCAAGCATCTGACTCTTGATCTCAGCTCAGGTCTTAAGCTCAGTGTTGTGAGTTCAAGCCCTGCATTGGGCTCTTCGCCGGGCATGGAGTCTACTTAAAAGACAAAACAAAACAAAACAAAACATCTGGCATCTGTGCCTCTGGCACACCTTTTGCCTTGTAAACAAACCTATGTGGGCTGTCTAGGCCAAACAGGACTGAGATGGGAATCTCCATTAACAGCAGCTTCATTAAGTGTGGCCGTATGGGGTGTGTTTGGGTAAGATACCAGCTAACTGCACCACACACAGGCTGTATTATAAATTCCAGGGACACCAGATTTCCCCAGTAGAAATCATTCAGGGGGCGCCTGGGTGGCTCAGTTGGCTAAGTGTCTGACTCTTGATTTCAGCTCAGGTCATGATCTCACAGTTCATGAGATTGAGCCCTGCATTGGGCTCCACGCTGGAACCTGCTTGGGATTCTCTTTTTCTTTCTCTTTCTGCCCCTTCCTCCCTTCTCCCTCCCTCTAGCTCTCAAAACAAATACACTTAAAAAAAAGAGAGAGAGAGAGAGAAATTATTCAGTTAGCCCCTACAAGCATTTATAGAGTAGTATGTATAATCAATGTTAGGAGGATAATGGAGTGACTTAGAGGACTGCCTGCCCTCAGGATGGCTTGTGCACAGTGTAGAGAACCCATGACAACTATAACATCCATATAACAATAAACCTTTATTGAGCAGGTACTAGGTGCCAAAATCTGTACTTGGCATTTCATTTAAACCACATGACAACCCAGCAAGGACATTTGATAGAACAGGGAATTGAGGCTTAGGCAGATTAAAGGAAAGCCTTCCCCAGCTGAACTGCAGAGACTTGAAGTACATTTGGGACAATCTGGACCTGCCCCTGTCCATTTGTCGATGTCCATAGGAAGCTAATCTTTGGACCCTAAGGTCCAATACTATGTTTTCAATTACTTTCCTTCTAGGCCAAGGGCAGTTTCAAGAATACATTGGAAAAACTCCTTCCTGGGATTCCTGTGATTCACACAAATCACAAAAAAGCACAACAGGCCTCTTGTCCTAGCAGAGAAACTTGATGCCTTCCTGACAAACTGTTTGGTGCCCCTGAATTTGAGTAACATAAAGACATGTAGCCAAAAATGACTACACACCTTAGGAGGTGAAGGAAAGAGGGGAAGTCATTATGAGCCTTTTGGGCAGCAGACTGTAGCTTTTGGCCAATACCTGCCCCCAAAGCTTTCTGTGACAAGCCATTCAAAAGACACACTGATTTTTAAAGAGGGTGGGTAGGGAAAGTCAGAAAAAGAACAACCACCATAATAAAATAACAAAACACTAAAGCAAATCAACAAGAAGAAATTAATAAAAATACAAAGAGAAATTAATAAACTGAAAACAATAAAACTAATATAAATAAATGCAAAAGCTGATTATTTAACAACAATAATACATTACTAATTAGTAATTCGTAATCTATACTACTACGCACCATGGCTGGTCTAGCTACTGCCACTGTTGAATGTCCAACTACCCCAACAGGAACAACACGGAGTTCCTAGTAAAGCACCATCCCTCATGGGGACCAGCCAGCCAATCAGTGGTGAGCTGGTTACATTAGACTCCTTCCATCCTTCAAGGGTCAGTGATTTCCCTTGACTAGAATGGTCACAGATTACAGATTTTGATTTATCTTTACAACATCACTATCCATCCACTATCCTTTCAATGTTTCATCCACTAAGAGAATCCTGCAGAGTATCACAAAGGATCAAGGGACTCACATTATAGCCAGGGAGGCATGCTGTGAGCCTATCAGGGGATGCATTGATCCTCTTACCCACCACTCCACCCAAAAGTTGTCAACCTGATCAAATAATGGGGATGACTTAATGCCGGGTTGCCTTTTAAACACCATCTTCTAGGATGCAGGATGCACCTTAAGACAATGACCATTGTGAAGGATTGTGTCTTCAGTAGGTAGAATCCATGGGTCCAGGAGTCAAGGGGCAGGGGAAGGGGTGGGAAAGAAGGCTGTGCTCACCATCACTCCCAGTGATTCACTTGGGAATTTTATGTTTATAGCTCCTACAACTCTCTGTGTGCCTGTTTAGGGGTCCTGGCTCCCAGAGGGAGAAACCCTTGCACTAGGAGTCACAAAAAAAATCTTATTCAATGTTAAGCTATGACTGTTGCTTGTTCACTTTGGGCTCCTTGAGTAGATAGACCAGCAGCAAGCAGAGGCATTACTCTCTTGGCAGGGGTGATTAGCCTTGATCAGGGAGGACTACTTTCACACAAAGTGGCAGGGTAGATTATGTTTGACACCCAGTCATCCACTAGATATCTCTTGATAGTCCTCTGACCAATTACAATGGTAAATCAACAAGTGCAGCAAGTCTGGCTAAAGAAGGGCATGGCAACCACAGACTCAGAGAGCTTAGAGTTGAGAATCCTCATTCTCCCCAAGAGGATAGCCACCTAGACTAGGATAGGTACTAGCTGAGGCTGAGGAAAATTGAGAATGGGTAGCAGACAATGAGGACCAGTTGTCTCAAGATCAGCTTTAGCTGTGGGGGCTGTAATTTGTGTCACTAACCTTATTTTAAGTTTCCCTAGAGAAATGAAGAATCCTGGGGAACATGTTTCGAATGAGATATGTTTCTTATACTAAAAAGCAGATCTTAATGCACAAGGGGTGGACTGTAGTGCACTGGCTAGAAGTCCCCCTTCAGGGCTGAGGCTGAGGCACACACTGTACCAGCTGCTCTAGGAGTGTTGTTTGCCAGAGGCTTGGCTTTCAGTTGAGTCTCTCCCCAAGAATTGCCCTTAGCTGAAGGTAGGGATCTCACCCCCAGTTACAGTTATGCCCCTTGCTGGTCAGCCAGGATCTGACTGACATGAGGGTCTGGAAGGCCATCTTGACTCAATTTGAGACACATCTCTGGAGGGCCACCCCAGCTTCAGAGCTGAGGCCTCTGTTGTGACTGCATCACAATGCAACTTCTCTGTCACCCTGTTTCCCCCATTCCCCTACAGTGTTTTTCTGGAGAGTACATTCCAACAATCCACCTGCACACAAATCTCCACCTCAAGTCTGTTTCCTAGGAAACCCAACTCATAATATTGGTGATTGGACATTTTAGAAGCTGATTCCACCTCCGCTTTGTGAATACCTGCAAAAGGGAAGCTGAGGGTGAGGGGTGCAGAAAGATGACAGGGAAATCTTGGAGATACCCTCTTGCATCCTTGGCTCCTGGTTGGCTCTGCAGAGCAACAGCAGCAGCAGGAGTGAAGCCAGGAGTTCTACAGGCTCAGACATTTCCCTTTTTCTCTCAGTGGTTCTCCAGAGCCTGAAGCCAAAGGACCTGTCTCATTGCTCTTTTGTGCTGGTTATTCTGCCTTTCCTGACATCCTTGAGAGGCCTCCTGTTAAGCAATCAGCAAAAGAGCTGACTACTGCCAGAAATGAAAATAAAAGTGCTTCTTCTACTCTGTTCTTAAATGTCTCCTAGAAGAGAAACTAAGGGATATTTCCCAAACAGGATGTGGCTTAACATTTTTCTTTTAAAATACATTTTTAGCAGCCTACGGTAAAAGAAAGTTTTATCCAAAAAAGAAGCTTTATCAACCTCAAAACCATTTCATCACACTTCAATTCTCTTCAACTTTTAAAAATGTGTCCTTAAAGTCTATTAGTCATCAAAAAAAAAAAAAAAAATTAGAGCAGACCAGAAACAAAGTTGGAGAGACAATGAATGATTCAGAAGATCGCCCTTGTGGTTTGGGGGCCCAGCACAAAGTGAGAATTTGGCTGTATATATTTTTGTCAGATTTTCCACAGTCCCAAATGTAGAAGTCTCCATGTCTTTTTTAAAAATTTATTTGTATTATATTATTAGAAGTCTCCATGTCTTAAGGTCAGTGTCAGAGCAGGCACAAATGGCAAGTAGAAGGATGAAAAATTGGTAAATAAAGAGTTGCCTCTGCTTCTTCCCTGTGGTCATACAATCCTACAAAGGAGACTGTAGAGAATAGACCCATTTAACAGTTAGGTTCAAAGACTGCTGGCTGCTAGCATACTCTACCTTCTTCCCTGTTCCAGTGCCTTCTCTGATGCCCACCTTCCAGGCCCAAGGAAACAAGGAAAGAAGACTGCCACTTAGTTTGTATTATGATTCTCTCAGGCAGAAGGGAAGGTGCTATGAATGCCAACTGGTAAGTGGAAAGGGATGGCTGGAGGTATTTACTTCAGTCTGTCTCTGCTGCCTGTCATAGGGAAGGACTGATTTGTAGGACGGAAGCTATCCATACCACCTGAGAATGTTCAGGTCATGAAAGCGTCAGTTTACCACAAGATGCATTGATGCAGCATTTCATTGGCCACAGTCAATTTCCTAATAAGCTGACTTTCCTCTTCTCTCTCACAAAGACAGAGCTATCAGGTGAGCTTTTGCTCCAGCAGACTACTCTACATCTGGAATACATAGTTACAGGAACAAGCACAGGAAGAGTAGAGCCCTGGCCTGCCCCCTGCCTCTTACTCTCCCTCTGTGGGGTCCCCAGCCTTGACCTTCCTTCCTTTCCCTGCTATCATTCTCCAACTCTTGTCCCAAAAGCTGGGGTGAGGATGTTTCTAGAAGGCCCAGGAGCCTTCTTTTATCAGGCTAGCCCTATGGAAGATCCACTTTGTACCTGTTAGCACAAAGAAAGCCAGGATGTGGTGATGCGGAGAAACCCCACATGCACAGCACTCTGGGTGGTGCAATAAGGCAGTGTGTTCACCAATGCCCATGCTGCTCTCACCAGCTCACGCCCAGGTCTGGGCAACACTGGCCCCACAGGGGACATTTTCTACACTCTAGAGAGCTTTTAATTTGTGTTAACTTAACAAAATTTTTAACCCTGAGGATGGCCACAGTCTAATATTATGCTCACCCTTGGGCTAAGGAAGGTTTCTGGTTCAAAAGGAAAACAAAGGGAACTGTGGTCCCTCAGGGGCATGGATTTTTTCTCACACATTTCTCTGTGCTTTTACCTCATGTTCTGTGTCCTTCCATCAGAAGCCTTTCCACCATCTGCAGGTCCTGCCATGTCTTTCAGTCCTGTGGCTTCAGTCAGCTGGCCTACGAAAGAGATGAAACAAGACCATGGCTGTGGTGGAACGAGTTGCCAAAGGTCACTTTGTAATTAGGCTGCTTCTAGAAAAATCTCTTCACCTTAACCAACTCCTGTTGGCTATTCCACACTTGATCTTAGCCAAAAGGCTGAGAAGTGATTCTGTGTGCCAATCCAGAATAGGAAGACTGCTGAGAAGGCACAGTTCTGAAGTCCTGCCATTGAGGTATGGCACATGCAGTGATAAAAGGCTGTACAGAGAGACAGCATAGAGGAAGAAGTACATTATCCTTTTTCTTTTTTCTCTTTTTTTTCCCTTTAAAAGTGAGGTGGTCAAGAAGCCCTGTAGAGTAGACAGCTGAGTGAGATGTTAAAGTACAGCTTTCAAAGCTGTTGCACTATTCTCAGGTAGGAATATGGAGTATGGACCCTGGAGGTCAAATTCTGCCTCTGCTGCTTGCTAGCTGTGGGGCCTTGGGTAAGTGATTTAACCTCTCTTGTCAGAGTTTCCTCATCTATAAAACTGGAGGAAATAAAAGTTCCTGACTCACAGGTTTATCGTAAAGATTGGGTGAGTTAACATAAGTGAAGCTCTTAGCATAGTCTCTGGCATGTATTAAGTGCTCAATAAACGTTGGCTAGTAGACAATTAAAAACATTTTTTTATTAGTTTTCTTTATTTTTGAGAGGCAGAGAGAGAGCGCGTGTGGGGGAGGGGCAGAGAGAGAGGGAGACACAGAATCGGAAGCAGGCTCCAGGCTCTGAGCTGCCACCCAGGTGCCCTGACAGTTTTAGTGTATCTGCTTTTACCCTTCCTGTGACAAGAGTCTTTTCATCTGGCCAGACAGATATAGAAGTAGAGAAAAAAACAAAACCCAAAAGATGGGGAGAGAAGAGGAGAAGAAAAGAGATGGGGCTGGAAGAGTGAAAGGAAGGGCAGAGCTGCAGGTACATCTGGGGGTTAGGATGGCAGAGACTCCCACAGGCTGCTGTGGCCCAGGTGAGAGCCTTCTCCCCGGAGAAGGAGTGACTTGGATATTCCAAAGAAGATGCATTGCCCAAGCTCTCGCAAGAATCAAAAGGAGAGTATTTATATGATTTCTGAGAAAACTGAGAAGCTGTGAGACCACAAGTGTGGAAGATACACACCCCCCAGCTTCTCTGTCTACTGGGGATAATGCAGCATCATCAGTGGGGGAGATATGGTGGGGCACCCAGGGAAGTCAGTCCATGCACTTTGCATTGTTTTTATATGAGGTGGTGTAGGATATACAGAATCTTCTGTTGATTACATTTCTTGGTGTACATAGGATACAATGATCCAGTACTTCATATGTTCAGGAATGCTGGGGAAAAGGGCAGGAAGCACTGTCATTTGACTACATTCCATACCACTGATTACCTGATGGTAAGTGTATGTTTAAAAAATGCCTTCTGTGGCTACCACCAAGGGATGAAGAAGAGTTCCCAGGTAGATAAGCAGGAAGGGGAGAGGCCTATCAAGCAGGAGGAAGAATGTGTCTAAAAGTCCGAATATGAAGAACAGCTTGGAATGTCTCAGCGATAAATTTTACCTGAGGATAAAGTGCAAGCACAGGGAGGTGAGGCTGAGAGCTGGGGCTAGGAGGGACATGGTGGGTCTTGCCTGGGTACTTGGACTTGATTTTTCTGAGCTGTGAGAAATCACCGAAGGATGTTGAGTAGGGGAATGTCAGCTTAGAACACAGTGGAGAATGGTTTCAAAGGGGCTGTGACAGACAGTGGGAACAATATTAGAGGAATCCTGCAATAGTGCAAGAAGGACTCATGAAGGTCCGAGCTGCTGCAGGACTCCAGGGGATGGGGCAATTTACCCTCTGGAACTTTGCCAGTGGAACTTGGAGAAATTACCAGTAAGAGAAGGGATGATACCCTGGTTTCTGGCTTGGGTGATTGAGGGGATGGCGGTGGCTCAGGAGACAGTTATGTGCAAGTGGAAAGAAAACATCCTGTATGATGCAGGGCGGTGAGGATGGGCTGGGCGGGGAGGGCAATGTGTATACATATGAGCAGAAAGAGTGGAATTAGTGGAAGATGCCTTTTCTAGGCTAAATGGGCAAGACGTTCAGTCTATTTGCGGTTTTTTATGATCCTTGCCACCTCTTCTCTTCTTTAGAGAGTGACTATTTAAAGACACTCCAAAAACAGAGCAACTAATATTTACTAAGTGCTTCCTTTGTGACTTCTTTGGGTGTTAGGCACTTTGCATATATTACTTCATTGATCCTCAAAACAGTCCTATAAAATGAATATTATCATGTCTAGTTAGTGACGAACACATTGAGATTCAAAGGGGTTAAGTAAGGCACTAAAAGCCTCTCCGTTAATAAATGATAGAGCTGATACCACTCAAGAAGTATAAGGAAAATTTCAGGACAGAAGAAGTAAGAATTTTTCACCGTTCATATTTCTGGGTGGGGGAAGACAGGCTAAGAAATGTAGGTGAACAAATGAACTTTGGCAATTTTATTAACACTTTATGTTTATATGTTCATGCTTTCAAAACATATTCACATCCACTATCTCAGATTTCTCTCCAAATGTCTACCTGAGGCATCCAGGGCAGATGCTGGCATCTCTATCAATCCATGAAGCAAGTTAGCTAGTCTTTATGCCAACTGAGCTGCTGAGCATCGCCCCTGAGCAAGTCACTGTTCACAGGGTGTTTGCTGAAACTTCACCCATGGTCCTGCTCACAAGAGGTTTACCATCTTGTAAAGAGTTGCTATAGGGGGCTGTGGGGCACACAGGCTAAGTGCTAATTGGAGGCTTTCAACCATTCGTTTTCAAAGGAGATTCCCCAGATTCTAGTGCCTCTAGAGCAATGGTTCTCAACGAGTGGAATGATTTTGCCCCAGACATTTGGTAATGTCTGGAGACTTGCTATATTCTCCCACCTTTGGGGGTGGTGCTGCTGATCTCTAGTGGGTAGACGGCAGGGATGCTGCTCCACATCCCACAAGGCACAAGACAGCCCCCACAACAAAGAATTCTCAGCCCGGTGTGGCTGTAATGCCAAGGTTGAGAAGGCTGCTCCAAGTTAATACGATTACTTGATTTGAATTTCATTTTTTAAATTACACTTTATTTTAAAATAGCAATAAAACAATAGCTATGCTGAAAATTATATATGAAATTTTAATGCATTGTACTCACCAAAGGATTAAACTTGTGCTACCAAATTAAATGCTTTTGTGGAGACTTGGACTAAATCTTCCCGACACGGTGAGTGTGAAGGAGAACAATGTCTTAACATTACCTGCTATGAAGAACATCCTACAGTTTCCAGATAATTATTGTTTTTGAAAATGTACCCATTTGTGACTATGTATCTGTCAGGATTTTCTCAATAAAATACAGAAATAAATTTGGAAGCTGAGGCTGACACAAGACAAGCAGTCATCCACAACACTCAATTTCATATTTTTGTATTTATCAAACAGCCCAAGTGATTGGCTTTGAAAGTAAATGTTAATGGGGCACGTAGGTGGCTCAGTTGGTTGAGCGTCTGACCTCTGCTCAGGTCATGATCTTGCAGTTCATGAGTTTGAGCCCCACAGATCCTCTGTCCCACCCACCCTCTCTCAGAAATGAATAAACATTTTAAAAAATAAAATAAAAGTATGGGGCTCATGGGTGGCTCAGGTGGTTAAGTATCCAACTTTGGCTTTGGCTCAGGCCATGGTCTCACAGCTCGTGGGTTAGAGCCCCTCATCGGGACTGTCAGAGCCTGGAGCCTACTTCAGATTCTGTGTCTCCCTTTCTCTCTGCCCCACCCCTCCCTCTCTCTCTCAAAAAGAAACATTAAAAATAATTTTTTTTAAATAAAAAGAAAAATAAAATAAAAGTAAATATTAAGTTTGAACTTGTACAATTGAATTAATGAATGAATACTGATCTCATTTGGGGAAAAAAACAAAAGGCCTGTGTATTAGAAAGAAATTTGGAAAGCACTGATACGGGGCATAGGATTCGTGGCCTGGCCTTCAGAGAGCACTACTCAGACCAGCAGCGCCAGTGCCACTTAAGCGTTCAGTAAAATGCATGATCTCTGGCCCTGCACCAACCCCCCCTGAATCAGAATCGGCATTTTCAACAAGACTCGACACATATTAGTGTTTGAGAAGCACTGGTCTATAGTACTTCACAGAAAAGGAATCAAGTAGGGCTTACGGTATAAACAGACTGCGCACAAGGTGGGATTTCAACGGGGCATGACTCCAATATTAACTAGGCAGGGAAATGTGGGGAGGGCCTCCCTGGTGGGGGGAGGGGCAAGATGAGAGGCCCAGTAATAGACCACCCTGGCCAGACAGAGGATTCTGCAAACAGAACCCTTAGGACCAGTTTGACGAATCTGGGGGCAAAGGGGAACTTGGGGCTGAGGAATGCAGACGGCCAGCCAGCTCGCCGGCTCCAAGCTGCTTCCTCATGGGCTGCTTCCGGCCCCCTTACCTTGTTGACAGAGCAGCTTTGGTTGAATTCTGGGCCAGAATCACCAACCACTTCACCACCATGAATCAATTAAACCTTCAATAGCCCCAAGAAGTTGGGGCTCATTATCTCCATTTTCTGGATGGGGAGCCAACCACTTCCGAAGCTGTAATTACTGAAGGTCAGAGGGCACCTGAGGCAGGAAGTCTGGTCTGTAACAGCACATTCTTAGCCCTCCCAGGTTCTCCCTCTCCAGGGGCACTAAGGAGCTGCTCACAGCTGCTGGGACCCCTTCCAGAACTTAAGGGGCTTCAAGGAGCCCTGGCAAGGAGAAAAGGGACTATCAGTGTCTCCACTAAGGCCGGGCTCTGGGAAAAGAACAAGACTCATCTTGAGTCAGGAAGGGGGAGGCTCCTGAAAGGGTTTGCTGGAAAGACGCTTGGATAGGGGAGCAAGAAGAGGGTGCTGGAGAGGGGTGGAAGAGAGGCAGCCACAGGGGAGAACCCTGCCTCAGGGGGAGGCCTCTAGTGGGGTGATTCCTGAGAGGAGCTCGAACTATGATAGCCCTCCAGGCCAGCAGCAAAGAAACTTCAGTTAAGAATCACTTATTTTTCTTAAGAATACAAATAGGCTTAACTGAAGCCTTGTGTGTCAGCTGAATTCTTTACAGGCCCACAAATAAACCCTGGGAAATGAAATGTGCAGCTTGGCCGTTGGCCTGGAGCTTTGATTCTGACTGGGTCATCCCTACCAGCCCTGGTTTTGCTTGGAGTCTGTCACAGGGTCAGCTTTCTCCTGACCTCTTGAGAGACCTGGTGAATTTCTAAGCCAAGGTAATGGACTCGATACCAGTAGAAAGACAAGTGCCCAAGGATAAGAAGAGGTGTCAGGGCGAGCTAGCCCGTCCCTGAGGGCCCCCTCAGCTACCCTGTCCTGAAGATGGAGAGTCTGGGGCCCTACGCTCACTGCTCAGGGCATTTGTTGACATTCAGCTGGGGCCCCTTAACTCTGCCCTGAGGCTGATTCATCAACTCCTGGAGGCTGAGTGTGTTGAGGCCCTGCCTCCCCTTGATGCTGCCCTTTGATTCCTGGTTAATGACTCCCAGCTGTGCTGTCCGGAGTTTGTTCAGACTTTCTGAGAAGGAATGGCTCTGAAACCTGAGCTCGTCACTTGGTGGCTGTGGACAGGTTTGGGGACACAGCAAGTGCTGCTAATCTACAGTGGAGGCAGCACCATGGCCTGGGGTGTCTCCACACAGGGTGGGAGAAAGAGGCTGGGATTGCCAGGGGCGAAAGCAGGGAGGTCATCCCCACCTCTGGGCCTCTCAGACCTGCCAGACAGGCCTCAGGCACAAGGTCTTTCTCTAAACTCAAGGAATGATCTTTGAGACAGGTCTCAGCCTAAAGAGCCTAGGACTTCACCAAAGCAGAGAGACATGGATCTTGCCTCTCCCCCAAATTCCCGAAACTATTCCTTGATGTTTGCAAAAACCTGGGGAGGGAGTAATCTTAAGCTGAGGGCACCTTACTAAAAGAAGCCTGTTTGGGACCTTCTGCAAAGTACACCTAGGGAGGGGAGAGTGTAAAGAAAAACGGAGGCTCCAAGTTCATTATGCATTCAGGTAAGGGGTGACCTAGGAGGGGTCACCTTCCTCAATCAGGGAGGCAATGTGGGCACTTGAGAGTCTCCAGGGGAGCACTTCAGGGTAAGGCAGGGGCTGAAGAGAGAAAGGAAGACAATGAAACTCAAAACTGAGGGGTCAGTGCAGCCCCAGCCTAGGTCCCAGTTCCTGGTGCATTGGAGAGGAAGGCAGGTCTGGGGGCTGGGCTAGATTTGAGCTGCTGGGGCAGGTCATGAGGAGACCAGACACTGTCACAGCTGACAGATTTACCTCTCCAGAGGCCAGGGCAGCAGAGAGGTCAGGTGATTTCAAAACCTGAAGGCCTGGGGAAGTATAGGATAGCCGTATACCCATAATGTATAATTACATATACATACACACCAACTAGCCACTAAAAATCACACTATTCTTTGAGAATACTTATGTGTATGGGGAAATTCTCTTGATACGCTTGCAAGTGAAAAGAAGCTAGTACTACAAATAATGGACACAGATTCCACTTGCTTTGCTGAATACACACACACGTACACACTGGAAATCCACTGACACATTCACACTGCTTATCTCTGTTATTGTAGTACTGTGAGGAGTGTTTATCTTCTTTATATTTTTCTACACTTTCCAAATTTTCTATAAGCAGCCTGCGTTGCTTTTGTGAACAGAGGGGACAAAAACCGTTTCCTTCGATGATAGCAGATCTATGTAGAGTGTTAAAGAGTCAGTGGAGCTGTGAGCCAGTGTGATGGGAGCTTGGTGAACACTGTTAGTTGCCTAAAAGCACCCATTTCCCCTTCTTCCTTCCTAACTTTGGCCAAATCAGAGGGTAACCTGGGGGCTTCTGGGCAGTTCCTTACTCCTGTGAGAGAATCACAGGAAGAGATGGTCCTTCTAACCCCCTCCTTCCTCTGGACTTTGGCCTGTCTGGGCACAATGCCCACAACTGCTGTGGCTATCAGCGAGGGAGCCAAAGAATCCTCCAGCCCTGAAAGTGGTCTTGCTCTGGCCTTCCTGTCATGTGGAATGCCATATTTCTATATGGTTTACTTTGATTTAGGGGTATGTTATTAGTGGCTGGAAGCCTACCAAAGGATAGAGAGTTTGATTGGTTGTATATTACCTTAAGCAAGGTTGTTCTAATGGTTTAAAGATCCCAGCATCTTTTTAAAAAACTTTCAAAACTTGGAAACTCTTGTAAAAAAAATTCATGATGTATTCAGTGTGTTTACACGTGGTTGGCAAATGGTAGGGAAGCAAAATGTGTAGAGATTTATAGTCAACCTCCATGTTAAATAGGGAGAGGGCCTGAAATAATAACGGTAAGGTAAAACAAAAGTCTGTGTAACACAATTGGATATTCAATTCAGCAAACAACTATGAAACCTACATGCTAGGCACTTAGCACTGAGGTATCAAATCAGAATCAGACACTGGTCATTTTCCTTGAGGTGCTCTTAGATTGTTAAAAAAAAAACAACATTTTTTCTAGGTTGCATTTCATCCAAATCATGGAAAAATAAATGCAAAACTATTCATCTAGCAATAATTGCACCGTTCACCTTCTGTACTGCTCTTGATTATATACTTTGTAAGAAATGTACTGTTATAATCAACATGAATGCAATTCAGAGGCAGAAAAATAGGAAGGAATTTGATTCAGAAAGATCACATGAAGTATGAAAACAAAACTGATCTTTACCCCCAAATGCTAAAAACTATGTTCTGCTTATAAAGTATTACTTGGAACTGTTATAGATCTTTCCCAGGGTCCAGTTGAAAGAGAACTACTTGGGGCTTGGGGGAGTGCGTGCTGGGCCTGCCCACCAAACTTTACAGTAACACAGGTAGAGACGGAGCCATTTCTCCAGCAGCCGACACCCCTGCCCCTTAATTCCAGGACCCAGAAGTAGAAATCCCTCAGTGAGTGCAGAGGATTTCTCAATCAAAAATCACTCCCATCTCTGTGCTGACAGTGCAGAGTCTGCTTGAGATTCTCTCTCTCTCCCTCTCTCTCTGCCCCTCATCTGCTCACACTATCTCTGTCTCTCTCAAAATAAATAAATGCCCTTAAAAAAAATCACTGCTACAAATCTATACACCAGAGAACCTTTCCTTTGGGTCAAGTAGAATAACTCCATGAATCCTTTTCAAAATTCTAGTTCTCTTAGGAGTGGTGTTCAAATTAATTCACAAGAGTGGCTGATTCAATTTTTCAACAAAGCTCTGGGAGAATGGGACACAGAGGATGAAGAGAGAGATTAAGGGACTGTTGTTTGGGAAGCCTGGCACAGGAAGGAGATTCAGATTGGAAATCCTGGCAGGTGGAAGGCTGAGTGAGGGGCCGCGAGACAAACCACCTAGTTTTTCCTCTCTCCTGGGTCCTATTTCTCATCTCAGCTTAGCCTTCCTTTTTTGAGGAATGCTTAAATAGAAGCCAACCTCAGCCAATAAACCTTCTCAAGTTTTGCTCCATGGAACAAGATACCCTTATCTTGTTCTACAAGATACCCTTAGAAAACTCTGGGTACTGAAAGCTCTTGGAGAGTTACAAATAGGTGAGCACATTGATGCCTCTGCCTCTGATTCCTGCAGTTGGGAATCCTAATCTGTGATTGTGCAATCCAGCATTTTCCAAACTTTTTTTTTTGATCAAAGAGCTCTTCAGTGTATGCGAATTATCATGTCTCAGCAACATATTCTGAGAAATGCTTATCTGATGCTCAATTACAGTGTTTTTTTTTTTTTTTAACCTGGGTTTTTAGATCACATAGTCCTATACTCCCTTCTTTTTCCATTTCCCTAGCTAAGTGCCACCCATAGCATGTGAATAGGAAAGAGAAGAGGCCAAAGGCACACTGGACCCTCAGCTCTTCTTGTCGGCTTTCTTAGCAAATGATTTCATTGGAAATAAATTTAAGCAATTCCTTGCTTTGTAGTTATCATGTTAGCCACAGATTGCAATTATCTAAACTCAGTTCTTCATTAATCTGGAAGAATTGGAAGTTGGCTTTTACTGACTTGTTCTCAGCAACACTTGGCTCCTTTAAAAGCAGTAGCCTCCCTTAGGAAGCATCTTTTCATTATTCTGTAATCTTTGGAAAAAGCCCAAACACCTCTCCTCCCCAAGGGGAGCGGGTTCAGGAAAACCACTATTATTCCTGGCCAGAAAATGTTTCAAATAGAATCATCACAGATATAACTGGATATTCAGGATGTTTCCTGGAAGACACCAAACCACTGGATATTTGGGACCACAAGAGACAGACCCAAGACCTCATTCTAAATCCTTCCTCAAAGTGATCTCTCTGAACTAACTACTGAGAATTTGTTAAAAATGCAGAATGTGCCCCTCCCCCAGACCAGAGAAGCAGATTCTGTATTTGAGCTAATCCCCAAGTGATTTCTATCACTTGTACATCAGAGTCTAAAAAATATCAGGATTTATCTCATCATTTCTCATTCATTCAACGAGTAATTATTGAGCACCACACGATACAACCGGCTCTCTTCTAGGTATTGAGGAGATGGTGGTTAGAAAAAAAAAGCAGGAAAGTTCCCAGTCCTCATGCAGTTTACACTCTAAGGGAGAGATAGACACAGACAAGTTTAAAATGAAAGATTGCAGGAAGTGGTAAATGCTCAAAGAAATAAGCAATTATGGATTAGAAACTGACTGGGAAGTTGGGGATAAGATGCAGTGGTCAGGGAGGGTCTGTCTGAACAGAGACCTGCACTGTGACACAGAGAGTGGTCCTAGTGATGGTCTGGGGCAGAAACATTCCAGGCAGATGGCACAGCCAGAGCAAAGGCCACGAGGAGAGTAGGAGCTTGGGAACAGCAAGAAAAAAAGCCAGGGTGTCTAAAGCTTGGTAAATTAGGAAACTCAGAGGTCAGGAGGTAGGGAAGGGCCAGATTATGTGCACCAGTGGTTCTCAAACTTAGTGTGCATCTGAATCATGCCAAGGAGGGCTTGTTAGACACAGATTGCTGAGTCCCATCCCCAGAGTTTCTGACTCAGCAGCTCTGGGACACAGCCCAAGAATTCACATCTCTAACAAGTTTCAGGTGATCCTCATGCTGCTGGTCCAGGGACCACACTTTGAGAACCACTGATATAGAGCCTTGTGGGGTCTTGTAAGGAGCTCAGTTATATTCTAAGTATGATGGGATGCCATTGGAGGATCCTAAGTAGGGGAGTGACAAAATCTGATTTTCATTTTCCTCTGTCACTGCCGGAAGAGGAGCAGACCTTTCCTGTCATCCATTATCATCTGAACTCGCATCGCTTTCCTGCCTTACTCATCTCCTGATTTGGGTTTTGTTTTGACTTGATTTTTAAGCTTTTATTTAAATTCCAGTTAGTTAATATATGATGTAATATTAATTTCAGATCTACAGTATAATCACCACCTGATTTGACCCAATTTCCTACCCTTCCCCTCCATGTCTTCCCAAACATTTCCACTGTGTCTTCTGGAATCTCCCCACCCCTCATTCTTGGATCTACAATTCTTACACATCCTCAGCCTATGACTGCCTTCCCTGCCACTTCTTGGCTTGGTTAGAGCCAGGCTCATCCCAAGGACACTGTACTTCTGCAGTTCTTTCTGGGAGAGCCCGTTTGATCTCTTGGAGCACACAACCTTAAAGGCCAGGAGATGGTAAATGCAGGTGTCTGCTTGTTCTCCGTTGTTGTTCCCAGACCATAACTCTTATTCCCTCTTACACAGCCCCTGCCTGGTAGAAGGTCCTCCTGCCTGATTCTATCACTGGATCATGTCCCCATTCACCGAGGGCTACAGGCCCTGCCTCTCAGTCTTCCTGTCTACACAGCCTTCTTTTGTCAACCTCAGTGAGGTTAACTACACCCATGTCCATTCCAGCACCCTGGGTTCTCTGTTTCCTTGATCTTTTCATCTCTAATGGCCTTTTCTTCCTTCATTCCACCTCAAGGTCATAATCTGAACCTTGTCACCACCAGAACTTCATGCCTCTGCAAGCCCCTATGCCCACCATCTTCCCCAGCTTCCTCTCCTTCAATGCACTTGTTCAAGCGCTCACTGAAATAATTCTTCAACTCTGTTGAGATCTCCTTTCCGTTGACTCCAACACTTTTTGCTCTCTATCAGTCACCTCTTGTGTTCAATCTTCTTCTCCAACATAAAGTCCATCACTGTGGACCCTCCCATCAAAACCTCTCATCTGTCCGATCCCCTTGTCTTCTAGGATAGAACCCTACAAAACACCAAATGGATCCAATCATCTATTTCTCTATACTTACACTCAAGTAATTTAAAATTGCTATGGAAAACCATGTCTGCCCTGTAAGCAGACTGTTTTCACTTTATGTTCATGATCACAGAACTCAAAGGAGTGTACATAACTGCTAGGTAACATTACTGTGTTTTCTGGTAAACCAGCATTCATATTTTAATGCCTTTTTTTTATCTTTAAAAGATTTTTTTAATGTTTATTTACTTTTGAGAGAGAGGGAGAAAGAGAGAGACAGGGTGTGAGCGTGGGAGGGGCAGAGAGAGAGGGAGACACAGAATCTGAAGCAGGCTCCAGGCTTGAGCAGTCAGCACAGAGCCCGATGTGGGGCTCGAACTCACAAACGGTGAGATCATGACCTGAGCTGAAGTCAGATGCTTAACCGACTGAGCCATCCAGGCACCCCTATACCTTTTTTATCTTTATTTTTTTTTTTTTTTTTTTTTTTAGAGAAATGCAGTTTTTTTTTTTTTTTTTAATTTTTTTTTCAACGTTTTTATTTATTTTTGGGACAGAGAGAGACAGAGCATGAACGGGGGAGGGGCAGAGAGAGAGGGAGACACAGAATCGGAAACAGGCTCCAGGCTCTGAGCCATCAGCCCAGAGCCTGACGCGGGGCTCGAACTCACGGACCGCGAGATCGTGACCTGGCTGAAGTCGGACGCTTAACCGACTGCGCCACCCAGGCGCCCCACCTTTTTTATCTTTAAAACTCCCATGTCCCTTCCTGCTTCTTACTCAACTGATGAATACTTCTCATATTTCATTGAGAAAAGAGAAGCTGTCACATGAGAACTCCCTCATTTCCCCATTTTCCCTGAAATCTACCCAAGTGCACTTGTTGGCCTCTTCTTCCCTCTAGTCAGATATGTCTGTTCCCATTAAAGGGCCATCAGTCCCCTGGTGCTCAGGGTGGCCTCCCCTCATTCATGCAGTCACCCTCCATAGTGCCTCCGTCTCTACTGAATCATCCCCACTGGTGGATGCACATGCTTTAGTATCTCCCGTCTGTTTCTTCTGTGATTTATACCTGTACTTCTAAATAATGTAGCTATTTTTAGCTTCTTCAATTTTAGACACTTTCAATTGTCTTCCTGAACCCCCTTGTACACATTTCCCCTCCTTCCATCCTCCCAGTGTAGCTATATCACCAATTTTAGTTAATTCAATGTTCAATATTTGCACTGTTGTCACTTAAGTACTCACAGCTGAACCATTATAATATGTTATTCTTTTATGGGTCGGCTTTGTTTTTCTTGGGGTTACTAATTACCTCATTTTTTCATTGCTTAGTTTGTAAAGTATCTATTACTCCTTTCTTTCTTTAACCAAACTTTCTAATCAAATTATAAAATCCCTCTCATGAGTCACAGGTAGCTAATCAAGATGGCTTCTTCACTCTTGAGTCTGGCACCTGGGTTTTAAGGCTAAAGTACACAAAGCTGGGAATGTCGACCTGTGTACTTGCATGTAGTCTCTCCAGCATGATGGTCATAGAATAGCTGGACTTCTCACATCATAGCTCAGGACTTTAAGAGTGAGTGTTCTGGCAAACTGGGTGGAAGCTGTATGGCCTTTTAGGACATTGGTTGGGAAATCACATAGTATTGCCACACTGTATCAATTGATATAGTCATAGGTTCACTCAGAGTCAAAGTGAAGTGATGTAACTCACCTTTCAATGGGAGGAATGGCAAAGAATAAATGTGGCTATGGTTTAAAACTGCCACAGAGACACATTTATACTTGCATATGAGTCAAATGTCTTTGGAGGGAATAGCAAGAAATTGGTAAGGGGAGAAACTGGGTGACTAGGGAAAGAAGTAGGAAAGAAATTAACTTTGTCCTATAAACCATTTTGTATCTTTTGAATTTTGTGTCATGTGCCTGAACTATCTTTTTAAAAAATTAAATATTATTCACCATATTACAGCTTTGCCTAGAATTGCACCTGTTTCTAAAGGTCTGACAATTTCTAGGATACTCTAGACCAGTGCTCTTCAACAGAACTTGCTGTGATGATGGAAATATTCTATGTCTGTACTGTCCAATATAATAGCCACTAGCCACATGTGGTTATTAAAATTAAAATTAAACCAGACAAAAAGTTAATTCCTTACTCACACTAGCCACATTTGGAGTCCTCACCACATGAGTCTAGTGGCTACATATTGAAGAGTATAGCTCAAGAAAGTGGGAGGGGCTTAAACAAGTGGGATGAGGGTAGGGGAGCCTGAGAGGCCTTGGATCAGTGGTCTCCAAACCCTTTTACACGTGTGCTTCCTAAAGTAACTTTAAGGAAATACATTACCCCCGCAAAAATTAAAGTTGCCATCTAAATACCTTTAATTTGAAAATTTTATTTTTGGGGCACCTGCGTGGCTCAGTTGGTTAAGTGTTGTGGGACTCTTGATTTTGGCTCAGGTCATGATCTCCCAGTCCGTGGGACTGAGCCCCACATCCAGCTGTGTGCTAACAGTGCCAGAGCCTGCTTGGGACTCGTTCTCTCCTTCTCTCTCTGCCCCTCCCCTGCTCACATGCTCTCTCTCTCTCTCTCAAAATAAATAAATATACATTTTTTTAAAGTTTATTTTTGTTAGGAGTTACAAAAGATTCAACATTCCATAAGATGAGAACTAACTATAATTAGAATAAATATTTCATGAGATGGTTTGATAAGATAGGTTTCATTACTGAATCATGCAGATTGAATCTGAGAGAAATTGTGTAAAAAATTTAGCACCACTAACCTATCCTGCTTTAGTTGTTCTAAATTTAGAGTATTTCAATGTGGGCCATGCTTCAGCCTTAACGG
This sequence comes from Herpailurus yagouaroundi, assembly GCF_014898765.1. NCBI lineage: Eukaryota > Metazoa > Chordata > Mammalia > Carnivora > Felidae > Herpailurus > Herpailurus yagouaroundi. The sequence continues at coordinate 31,684,191 of NW_024412395.1, read as the reverse complement.
AAATACATGCAAGACAGGGAAAGACAGGAAGCCCTAAGAGGCAAAGATGCCTTGATGAATCATTAAAGAGCCTCTCCAGAAAGCAATATATCAATTCCTCCCCACTTTTTGGGGGGGCTTGATGTTTTCATACCCTAGAGTAAAGCTCCGTGGTGAGATTATCATGAGTGAGGGGGACATGGGAACTTTTGTGAGACAGTTTCAGAAATCTGTACTTGGAAGTAAAGATTCTGAAAGCAAAACTCTTTAGATCATTCATGGACATTTATCCTCTTTAGAGTAGACCCTCAGGTGTACTTGAACCCTGGTTTGAAGATGGCTGCCATAGGAAGATGGAAGCTGGGCTTGACACGCAGGTGCCTGCTGGAGTAAAGATGAGGACAGATCCCAGGTGCCCCTGAAGCTGAGATGGGATGGCACTGTCAGCGTCACTGCTGCAGCCCTGGCCTGCTGTCCAAGGCTTGTTTGTTACTAAGGTGGAACGATTGCCTCAGGTTCTTCCATAGGAGCTTGCTTTCCTTGTGTGGAATTGTTAAGCCTTTTCCAAGAGGAAAGGGCCATGCACAGGGCTTCCCGGACTTGGGAACAATGGGCAAGGGCAGAGTGAGTTTCTTCTTACCAGTTGATTCTGTTCATACCTCCTTCCTCACCACTGCTTCCCCCTTCCCTCTCCATCTAATTACTTCAGATGGAATATAGATTAGAGATGAAATTGGACAATCATAGTTCACTAGAATAGGGGCAAAAGGGCTGAGAGGGGCTGACCCGGTGCAACAAAGTGGACAGTAGTCTAACTGAGGTCTGATTAGAGTGGCCTCTCCACAGAGCGGTTTATCTGAAAGCAGGAGATTGCTCATAAGATAAAAACCTCACATAGTCAAAATTGCCCTAAAAAGTCTCTGAAGTCAACCTCTGAGTACAGCTCACAGGGTGGTGTTTATGTGCCATACTGGAGACCAATACATCATCTCTCAAAATGTCCAGTATGGAAACCATTTTTTCCTTCTGGCCAAAGAAGGGTAGATACTAGATGTGTAGTTGGCTTGCACCTAAGAATTATATTGTGTGAAACATATATTTCTTTGAACCCAGGAATCACACTAAGCATGTAGGGTGCTGACACCGTAAGAGGCTGGAGGGAGCTGAGACCCTGGGGGCAGAGCAGAGTTCTGTTCTCAGGCCTTCCTCACACCAGGGCAGATGAGCATTGTGTGAACTCAAGGGCAGAAGCCCTGAGCACTTATACAGCCATTTGAAAACCTTCCCCTGCCCTTCATTCTTGGCCCAGCAATCTGTAGTTGAATTTTGTGAGTCTGCATCTGTATATGGCATGTCTCTCCTGTATTCCCTCACTTCTTTACTATTTTTGGTTGTCTCAGGAAGGTAGCAGGTACCTATCGATTGCTGCTCCGTGCCAAGCCCTGGGCTAAGCAGCCTGTCCCCATCTTTCAGACAGAGGTTAGCATATAAGTCCTTCAAGGGCACCCCACTCTCCACTTAAAGTAGACCCTCCTCTATCTACTTACAGAGCCATAAACGATATGGATGACTAGGAAGATAGACATGTTTGGCTTACTTCCTCACACATGAGGGCCCCGAGACTGCGGCAGTGGCAGAAGTATCGGTGATTAAACACCTAATGATCAGATGAGAGGAATGGAGTCCTCCTTGGGGGATGACAGAGGGTCCCAGACACACAGCAGCTGAACAATTTGAGTTGAAAATGAAGACAGATAAGTCTGGGAAAGTGAAGGTATTTCGTTTGCCAAGAGGGGTGCCATCTTGATGATCTTCAGTGGAAGAAGTTTAAGTCAGCAATGTATTGCCTCTAATTTTCTGCTTTGGGGTGACGTGTAAAACATCAATTAGTAACTACTACTGCATGTTAACCAATTTACCTGTAAGTGTCATTATAAAGAAAAGCAATTGCCTACGGTGAACATATTTGACTTAATAGCTTGTAAGACCTGTCTCCATTTATTCCATCATGTTAATGTTGGTTGTGGATGCTCATCTCTTCTTGGAAATGGATTCCATATTAACACTGTCACAAGAAAATGCACATGCTGTTTTCTCTTGCCATAGCACAGCCCCATCATTAAGCTTACGATGTCCATTTCCCAAAGACCATGTGGGAAGGTGTGCGGAGGCAGGCTCAGCAAGGTTCCCCCTTGGCCAACTACCTAAATAGCCCATCTCACCCTGCAGACTCCAGGGAAGACACAAGTACAAACCAACCAGATAGCAAGTGACATGAGCTCCCCAGGGAATCGTACTTCTGGTCCAACACTACCAATAGACTGCTTCCTGCCATTTTTAATAACCTGACTGATGCTTTATTACCTCTGTCACTGTATTTTATTTGAAGTACTCATTACCAAACTATCAGGATGCTATTTATCCAAGTAGAAAATAAGCCTGGTGTTTCCCTTTGTAACTTGGAACCCAGCCCTTCTGCATCTCTTTCAGCATAAGGGCTCATCTGTTCCTGAGTCAGAAGCTGAAGTACCATCCACACTAGAGTGTCTTCCCTGGAATTATTAGTTGGCTTGTACACTCTCTGATCGCACACGGTCAGGGCCTGTCTTTTAAACATGTCTTCATGCCTAAACTCGCGATTCTGCTCACACTTCACCCCTGTGAGTACACTTCCACTCTTCTTCTGCTAAGGTCTAGTTGCAAGCAAGGGCATTCTTAGTTCTGACACCCACCAGCCATTCTCTCCCTTTGCTAATGCTGACACCTTTTCTCTCTGAGCTCTGACAGCCCTTCCATGCTGCCCAATTCCACGGCACCTATTTCTGCCCTGGAGTTGCTAATGCATTTGTATGGACAAGTCTTAGCTTCCTAACCAGGTAGGCCTTCATCTTCTTCAGAGCACAGACTTTGGCTTATTTATCTTGGTTCCCCTCTCCCCCCTTACCGGCATGTCTGGCACCAGGCCCTGCACAAGTAGGGGCTCCATCCATGGATGGAGCTGTGTTGCCTGTGCAGCACCCAGGGCCAGAGCTTGAGAGAAACAGTTTGGCCTCTCAGTATGCAACCTGTGGGTCCACAGCTCCTCCTGCCCTCAGCCTCCCTGTTCTATTCTGGAGTCAAATAGATACTTTGGTGGGCAAGGTGGCCCTTGGGGACTCCATGCTGGAGTGCTGAGTGGCAACCACCTGGGTGGGCTCTATCTATCATGTGGGATCACTCTGAGAGTCAACGCTTGGGAAACCCTCAGGCAATAGAGAACTTGAGACCACAAGATAGAAAACCAAGGTAGACCCTGCCTTTGCTGTATCTCTTACTTGAATTCCTCAGACAAATAAAAAATAACCTTTTTATTCCCTGCCATTTGACCACGGTAGTCACTGCTCCTAGCCCTGCCACCTTCCTGTCCCCTGCAAAGGAGCTTTAGCCCCTCCATGTGGGCAGGGGTGGAAAGGTCCTGGTTCAGGTCTTTATTCAACAAAGGTTTATGGAGAGTCTATTTTGTGTCAGTGAACAAAACAGACCCTGCCCTCAGGTACTCACAGAAAACACCTGTAAGAAGGTAGAGGAAACATTTGGACAGTGGGAGTCAACAAACCACCTCAGATTTCATGTGTCACAGAATTCAAACATATAAAGAGCTCTTTCACTTATGGAAACATCACCCTTATCAGCAACAAGGAGATTTCCAAATTGGAACTGGGAACCTGGTAAAGCTCAGGGTTGGTGGTAGAAAAAACATTCAGAAGTTCCTGGGGTCTTCCTGATGGTCTTTGTGTTCATTTCCTAGGGCTCCCAAAACAAAGTGCTACAAACTGGTTAGCTTAGAACAACAGAAATGTATCAACTCACCGTTCTGGAAGCCAGAAGGCCCAAATAAAGATGTTGGCAAGATGATGCTCTCTCTGAACACGTAGGGGAATACTTCCTTGACTCTTCTTCGCTTCTGGAGGGTGCTGGCAATCTGTGGTGTTACTTAGCCTGTAGTTTGCTACATAACCCCAGTCCCTGCCTTTGTTGTCACACGGTGTTCTCCCCGCATTTCTGTGTCTTCACATGGTTGTCTTCTTATAGGGGCACCAGTCATGTTGTATAGGCTCCTTATAAGTAGGGCCCATCCTACTTTGATAGAACCTTATCTTAACACATTATAATGGCAATATATTCCAAATAACATTTTGAGGTACTGGGAATCAGGACTTCAACATATCTTTTTTAGGGGGACACAATCCAACCATAACAGCATCGGATTGGAAGAAACAGGGCCAAAGATAGATGTCCCTTCACAGCTGGCAATCTAACAGGAGAGAGAGAGTCAGAGATGACCACAAAACTCCCTTGAAAGTGGAAATATTTTCGGAAAGCAAACACTCACGAACACAAGGGCACGGGTTAGGAAGAAAATAAGTCTTGTGGAGCAGCATGAAGGGGAGAGGAAGTAGAGCAAGAATAAGGAGAGAGGAAATACTACTTGGCAATGAGAAAGAATGAAATCTGGCCTTTTGTAGCAATGTGGATAGAAGTGGAGAGTGTTATGCTAAGTGAAATAAGTCATACAGAGAAAGACAGATACCATATGTTTTCACTCATATGTGGATCCTGAGAAACTTAACAGAAAACCATGGGGGAGGGGAAGAAAAAAAAAGTTAGAGAGGGAGAGAGCCAAACCATAAGAGACTCTTAAAAACAGAATAAACTGAGGGTTGATGGGGGGTGGGAGCGAGAGGAAAGTGGGTGATGGGCATTGAGGAGGGCACCTTTTGGGATGAGCACTGGGTGTTGTATGGAAACCAATTTGACAAGAGATTCCATATTAAAAAATAATAAAATAAAATAATAAAATAAAAATAAAAGAATAAGGAGAGAGGAGGTCAAGGGAAGGAGGAGGCACCTGAGCCCAGAAAGACACACAGGCAGTGAGAGGCATAAGAAGGGGGGGCAGGAAGAACGTTCTAAAGGACAGGAAACCACAGATGCAATGTAAGAAATCTCGTCCTTGCAAGTAATTATCTTGGAGTTCATTAAGCAACTTCCTGCATGAAGCTAGAAGGGCAGTGAGTATTCTGCCCAGTGAGTTGATAATCCTGCTTCATCTTGGTTTAAAAGGTGGAAGAGCACATGAGAGAAACCCAGGGTCATAGCATTTTGAGCCAGTTCCCCTGAGCTGTGGCCCCAACCCCGGGCTGATAGACACCTCAGCTAGGGGACTGGCAGAAATGCCTGGAGGAGCAGAGCCCAGGGCCTGGCTGGATGCCACCAGCCCCAACCTGCAGCAGGAAGCAGCACCTCCAGGTTCTCCCAGCAATCTCCACATGGGAAGAACACCACCCCTAGCAGCCAGCTAGACTCCCCAATGTCACCCTGTCCATCTCTCCTCCAAGGGCACTTGGCTATAGTTCTGTCTGAATGAATGGGGTGGGAGGAGCAGATTCCTCCATGTGGGGTTATAAGGAACCATTTATCACCTCCTTCCAGACAGAGGTTGTACAAAGCACAGATCTTTGTGGAGCACTGATCTTCTTCAGGGTCACCACTCAGATTTAGGAAGGAGGTGGCAGTTCCCCCACAGCCTCCAGTCACCCAGCATCCTGGGCTAACATACTAGACTTCCAGGTCCTCATGGTGGGTCTGAACCTCTTGTGTCCTCCCCCTACCCCTGGAAGTGTCCCTCAAAATAGCCCTATCCTCTGTTCCATTTGTTCCTAATAGTTGGCAAATATTTAATTTGATAAGGCAATCAGAACAATGTAAAAGCCCCAACATATTATTAATGGGTGATCGTTATCAACTGACTCTCTTAGAGATTTTGCTTGTCCAGAGCAAGAAGTGACTCTAGGCACTTAGGTAGGAGTCATTTACTGAAAGGTCAGACAGAGCATAGCAGAAGGAAAAAATCAGCTGCTATGGGAAGCACAGCTGAGCAAAAGTGACTTTTGGGAATGTCTTCTTGGTTATCACCCTGGTGGTTCTGGCTGCTTGGCACTGTTCCCTTGGGTTTGACCTGGCTGTACTACCTGTGGATCATCTCCAACTGGCCTGGGCCTTTGGTCCTGGGCTGTAGCATTTGGCTGGAGCACAAAGTCCTGTGTCTCTCCAGTTTTCTGGAGGTGGGGAAAGACCATCCATAAATTCAGTTTCTGTAGTAGAAAGTATAGCCCTTTCTCCTATTTTAGGATTCTTCCAAAATAGGAAGAGTGTTCCATGAGGGCAACTCAAAAGAACAACTGTCCACAAAAATAATATGGTGAGTGTTTGGAAGGGCCTCCTAAGACAACTCCCTAATCCCAAAGAGTGCCCCTCTGGAGATTTCAGGCACTATGGCGGTGAATGAGGAGACTTGCCTGATGTCGTAGATAGAAGCCCTAGACGTCAGTCAAAGCTCAAGTCTTGTGATTATAGATCCATGTGCTTGCACCAGCCTCACTGAATGCCTTGTACATAGCTGATGCTGAAGCAATATTTGTTAAATTAATGAATGAATTGTGGAGTCTCCCAGTATGTAACCACCTGCCTCAAATACATCATGAAATGAAGCAGGTTAGAATCATCAATAAATAAAATAAAATAAAATCTGAGGGCCCTGGGGTAAGAAGTTATTTCAACTCTTCCACATCTCACTCTCCTTATCTGGTAAGTTAAGAAGTTGGGTAAGTAAGTAAGTTAAGGGCTGATCTCTAAGAATTTACTTTTGAACAAACTATGAACAGAACTTTTGTCACCTGTAAGACAATTTAAAATGTTTAGAAATTTAAACACTGACTAGATAATTTGATAATATTAAGGAATGACTGTTAATTAATTATTTTTAAATTAATGTCATGGTTTGATTTTGAAGAGTGCCCTTTAATATGGATGGACCAAGAGGACATCATGCTAAGTGAAATAAGCCAGAGAAAGACAGCTATGACATGATATCACGTATATGTGGATTTTAAAAAACAAAACAAATTAACAAATAGCAACAACAATAAAAAGCAGAGAGGCAGACTCAAATATGGAAAACAAAGTGGTGGTTGCCTAAGGGAAGGCATTGGGGGAATGGATGAAATGGGTGAAGGGAATTAAGAGGTACAAACCTCCTGTTATAAAATAAAGAAGTCGTGGTGTAAAAAGTACAGTATAGGGAATACAGTCAATAATATTTTAATATACTTATTGTGGTAAGCATTTTGTAATATATGCAATTGTTGAATCACTAGATTATACACCTGAAACTAATTTAATATTATATGTCAACTATACTGCAATTAAAATTGAAAAAAAACAAAAGTGTTCTTGTCTTTTAAAGATACATGCTAGAATAATTTTGGATGAAATGATACAATGTCTGGGATTTGCTTTATCACGAAGTGAAGCAGGAAAGCAGGTAGGAAAATAGATTAAAAAGGCCGGGAGTTGCTCATCGTCAAGGCTTGGCAATGTGTATGTGGGGGTTGGTTGCACCGTTTTGTCTACTTTTTATATGTAATGAAATTTCCATAATGAAATGTTTTTTCAAAACTTACAATTCTCTTTTCCTACAGCCCCTGTAGTGCCCATCCCAGTCAGAGCTTGTGGTAGACCCTGGTAGCTGCTGACCCAACATCTCTTGTTCCCTGGCTCTTTCTTAAAAAAAAAAAAAACAAAAAAAACAAAAAAAACAAACAAAAAAAAAAAACCAATTCCATCCAGGCACTCACTCTTCCACACAGCCCCTGTGACCCAAGGCAAGGTGACCCCAACCCAACCTCCAGCCCTAATTAGTCTCAGCAGATAAGAGTGAGGCCAACCTTCTCACTAGTGAGTGCTTCTGAGAGGATGAGGACTGAAGGAGAGCTTTGCTAGGACTTCTGAGAAGTTTCTCCCTACTCCTAGAGGGTCACTGAAAACACTTTTCTCCTGTTGGAAGGAAGCAGGTGGCCCCAAATGTCCAGCAGCCATGCTGTATCCTAGAGGAAACCAGCCCCAAGAAGACCGAACATGCCGAACAGCAGAGCAGAGAGATGAAAAAATCCAGAGTCCCTGATAAGCACGCTGAACTGCTGGATCCGATAAGCTTGAAGTCCACCCTCTCTCTGGACTCCTCATTATACAATATAATAAATGTTATTTTTATTTTATTTTATTTTATTTTATTTTATTTTATTTTATTTTATTTTATTTTATTTTTTTACAACCAAGAGTATTTATAAGCAAGAGAACCTTAACAGACCCAATCTCAGTGAATACTTGCCTTGACAGTGGTGGAATGGGGACCAAACTAAAGGGAGGGATTCCCCCCACAGTACAGCTACCACCATTTGGGATGCAGGAAGCAGTCAATGAAAGAGAAAAAGAAGGGTGGTGGTAGGAGGGATCTTTCAGAAGGTGGAGACATTGTTATACTCTGTACCATTTTCAGCCCAGATAGTTCTTCCTGATGTCTGGCCATCTTGCTTTGAATGACAATAACCTAAAGCTGCATAAACAAGATCAAGGGTCACCATTAGGAGAGTTGTGCCCAGTCCTTGCTGCTGTGGATTGCCTTTGAAATATGATGGCACCCATTTCTTGGCAGACATTCCTCACAGATATTATGCAAATCTACTTTTCTTGTTATGGGATGCCGAGAAGAGCCATTAGCAGAAGAGGGCGACGGAAGAGGGTATGCAGCCAGTGGAGGGCTCTGGTTTTCCCCATACATTAGAGATGGAATTGTGATCTTCTCCTTGTCTGAGTGTTCTCGCCTCCTTCTCAAGTGGATTGAAATCCAGTGGACTGCACCCTTGAATGAAGCCCGAGGTTATTTATAAAACAGAAAGCGTCTCCTCAGTTTCCAGTAGGAGATGGTGTTGAATGTTTTCATCCTGTTACTCCTCACTCAGTCTCTTATTGGTTCCACTTTCTCTGCCACAGCCCCAGTGCAAATCACCACCATCTCTCACCCAACAACTGACCAAAGGGGCACAACTACCTCCCTGAATGGATTCCTGCCTCTTTCCAACTCCGTTCGTTCTTCTCACCACAGCCAGGGTGATCCTTTAAAAATGCAAGTCTGATGGGGGACCTGGGTGGCTCAGTTGGTTGAGCTTCCGACTTCAGCTCAGGTCATGATCTCACAGCTTGTGAGTTTGAGCCCCGCGTCAGGCTCGGTGCCGACAGCTCGGAGCCTGGAGCCTGCTTCAGATTCTGTGCCTCCCTCTCTCTCTGCCCCAACCCACTCGCATTCTGTCTCTGTCTCTCTCAAAAATAAATAAACATTTAAAAAAATGCAAATCTGATGGTGTGTTTTCCTTTCCTGGAACCTGTCAGTTGCATTCCACTGGCAACCAGGGTCTCCCTCCCTGTTCTCTTCACTCCAGACACGAGGACATTCTCTCACCTCAGAACTTTCCACATATGTTGATCCCCTAGGCTGGAGCTGTCTGTACTCCATCCTTCCTCATCATTTGCACACAGGCAACTCCTTTAGGTCTTACCTTAAATGTCACTTTCTTGGGGAGAAGACTTCTTACCCCCAGCCAAGCTACATACTCTTTACTTGCATCCACAGTATCTTGCCTTTCTCTTTCATAACATTCAATGTCATTGGAAATTTTGCTTAACATCTATCTTCCCCATTAGATTTTAAGCTCAAAGAGTAGAGATTTTGTCCATATTGCTTTATACTCCATCCCGAGGACCTACCACAGTATCTGGCACATAACCGACACTGTGGATACAGTGTAAGTAAACATTGGTTGGTTACCTAGCAGGTGTAATCACAGTTGAAGCCTCCCAAAAGTGTGGCCCCAATGATTCTTCCAAACCCTGTTCAGCCTCTTGAATTCATGGAGCTTCACACCTACCAAGTTCCTGCTCTAGAGGACAGAGTATGGAAAGAAACAGATGTAGACAGATCAGAGTCCAATTTGGAACCGAAAAACAATGTTGTTGCCTTACAGAGCAAATGGCTCATTAGAATTCAAGACATTCCCCTTCCAAGCACACTTGTTTCTTATTGTTTGCTCTAAAGTGTTTTGTGTGACTCAGAGATACAGACTACAGACTTGAAACAGAAAGCAAAGGCTGAGAGGAAGAAAAGCCGGAGCCATTTCCTGTTCAGTGACAGCACACACCAGGGAGGAGAGTGTCCTTGTCCTCCCCCTGCTGCTTCGGCAATAAGCAGAAGGCTTTCAAGTCCCCAGGTCAATGCTCTCTCCTGGACTACAGGCAGAGGTCTAGCAAGAGAAGCCACAGGTGTGGTGTCCAGGGGGTGGGGACGTCGGGAGGTGCCATGGGTGGGAATTGCTGGCTCCTTTCCCTTGGACACTCAAGTAGTTCAACTTCCTGAAAGGAGATGTGATGGGGTGGGGAGAGTGCACTCTTCTTCCTCCACACTAGGCTGTTGAGATTCCCTTTTCAGGATTACGTAAGCCTCATCTTCACTCTGTGCAGGTGGACACCCTCTTTTCTTCATAGCCAGCCACAACCTCTAGAAATTCATCGCCAAGAATTCCTCTGGGAAAATCATGGAGTCACTTTATCCTGGAGTTAGATGTGGAATGGCTGAGACCGTTCTGTTCAGGGAATGGGTTTAGTTGAAAGTCAAGGGAGCCCAGTGGCAGGTTCCCGGACCCAGTCAGCTGGCTAAGGCATCATGGCTTCCTATAAGTGGGCCTGGCCTCAGGGACTCTGAAAGCCTGCCATATTGGATGGAGATGGAGAAGGCCAGAAGATGGGAAGCATGGGGACAATTTTCAAAAGGTGCAGGGGTGATGATATTCAGTAGGCCTAGGCTTGAATTCAGGCCATGCAACTGAGAGCTAGCTCTTCACTTCTTGAGGCTCAGTGTCCTATGAAAACATGGGTCTTGAAATGTATGTGGATGCCCTAACACACAGTACGCTCTAGATTCAAGAGGCAACCTGTATAATTATTACCCAGGGGTTGAGCTCAAGAACCTAACCTCCATTCCCTTCTGACTCACCATGCATCCTTCAGAGTGTTTTTTCCAACACACGAGCTGACTCCATCAGTCCTCAGTGAGGGAGATTTGGGGTCTCCCTGGGGTCCATTTCTCAAACTTTTCTGCTCTAGTGTCCCTAACAAGAGTGAATGTGTGCCTCGGAGCACCAGAGATGAAAATTCCTTTAAGTCCCTTGTTCTATTTTAAAAATTCATGTGAATTAGGGGTACCTGGCTGGCTCAGCTGGTAGAGCATGAGACTCTTGATCTCGGGGTTGTGAGTTCAAGCCCCACATTGGGTGTAGAGATCACTTAAAAATAAAATCTTTTTAAAAAAAGGTCATGTGAATTTATGTATCTTAATCCGTAATATAGTCCTGCTGGTTTAATATAAAAATAATGTATTCTTCAGCTATGCAAATAAAATGTACAGTTCTGGGAGGTCGCTGGGAGAAGGAGAATGCACTGACCACCCACATCTGAAACCTTGTTTCATTCTCCCCATAACTGTTTAAAATAGAGACTTTTTAAAAAGAATGAAAACATTACAGCCATTACAAAGCAGAATGTGAGCATTCCCCACACTGTAACTCCCTAAAAGAAACCCTTGTGAACAGTATCTGTGACACCTTTCTTTTCCTTGGCCTTGTGAGTTGTTGGACGTCCCTGCCCCCTGGAGTCTGTGAGGTGTCTCAATTGTACAGTCAATCGCAGACACCGTCCCCACCCTTTCAATGGAGAGTGGCAGCCTCCTGCCCAGAACCCATTCTGTTAACTCACTGTAAGCTTTGACCTCAAGTCAGCTCTGTCAGAAATCAAGAGAAGTGTTAGGAGGGAATCTCACTTCTTCAGACTTTTGCCTGATCTTTATTTTAGAAGTAGCTGAACCTAATGGGAATGTGTTGTCTGGCAGAGCCACAAGCTGGTAGCCAGCTCCTCAGGGGTCAGTGTGCAGAAAGAGAGGAGGTGATGTGGGCTTCAGTTCAGACCCTGGTGGGGAGGGAGTGGAGCTGGATGGCGTGCTGTCTAGGACTCCTGCTTTGTAGTAGAGGGGCTGGGATTGGAAAGAAGCTACAGGCAGGTCAGTGACCTGCTTGCAGTGGGAGCTTCCAAGACTCAGGTCCTGAGGACAAAATACAAGGCAGGATTGGGATAAAGGTCTATCTCCCCATGTCTGCAGGGTGTCCAGGAGCTCAAGGAGGAAGGCACTGCTTCCAGACATCCTGGCCAAAATGGCCATGAGTGGCTTTGGGGGCAGCGGTCTGCAGTGAGGGGCCAGGCAGAAGGGCCTGAGAGCAGAGATTGTTCTTTCACATAGACAAGTCTCCAGCAATACCCAGCGGGAGCCTTACAGGGGATGCCAAGGCACAGGCAATGGGCCAGTATAATTGAATGTTAATGCTTATGTGGCCTAATAAGTATTCGCATCCAGGGACATCTTGAAGAAATTCCGTTTAGGGAAGAATTCTGTCAACCAAGCATTTAATCATGGGATTTCTTTTGCCTGTATATGTTCCTAAAGACAAAAACCAAAGGAAAAGAAAAAAAACAAAAAAACAAAAAACCCCACAAAAAAACCCCCACAAACTGGAACTTATATGTGAAATGAATTTGCCCCTTCAAAGTGGTACTTTTGGAGCTAACGCACATTCTAGGATGCTCATGATATTTGCAGTAATCATCTTTGGGAACTGACTTCAGAGCCATCCTAAGAGTCAAACCTCAGAGTCAGCTGGTTTGATCACTCAGCTTATGCTTCAGATGTGTCTTTGAATAAGTTTTGTTTGATTCCAAAGATGAAATCCTCTATCAAGTGATTATGTTTTTTCACCAAGTCTGTTCCTCTGTAGACAGTAAATTTCTTGAACCAATGGAGCATGTCGGGCTCATCTTTGGCTGCAGGAGACCTGGCCGAGCACTTGAGAAATGCTTGATCAATATTTAGTTCTGTGCTTGTTAACTACACTCCATAGGCCTATTTCTGCCGCTGTTGTGTTTTGCACACATTGCAGACACACATTGCAGACATCAAAACATTTGGGTTTTCCTCTCAGGTGGCTTTTTGTATTAAATAGTTAATATTTAATCCAGAAAAGGAAGGGTTATTCTAAATCTGCACCCACCAAAACCCACAGTAGAAATGCCTTCTGGAATGAGCATCAACAATTTAGCTTTTTCTGTTGGTTGATGTCACAGAGAACAGTCTGTCAACATTTTCCCCTATGTTGCTTTTCTTTCTGGGGGCACAGAATAAAGATGAAAAATCACAGCTCTGGGAGCAAACAGAATAGAGAGCTGGCACTCGAGGGATTGATTATGTATTCACTTATTTATTATAATTTTTTAAAAAATGGCCCAGCTGCTTCAGCTTACACAAGCTGGGCTGAAATATTTCAGTTGATAGTATTCTCATCTGGTGGTTATAATACTGTTTTTTTTTTAACCCTAAAAGGAGAAAATAAAAATTAAGTAAAAAAAATAATGCTTGAAACTAAGATTCAAACATTCCAGTATTCTCAAGAAATGGCCACTGTTTTGTTCTCCCTTCCTTGTGAGTTGATCCATAGTAGCCATGTTCACCAGGGGTACACGTGGGAACCAGCTCACCTGGGAGAATTTTCCAATTATTCACATGTCCCTCATGTGACCTAGAAGGCCCAGGCCCAGACCTGTTCACTTGTACAATGCAGACCACTGATTGAGAATATGTGATCTATAGCAATCTGACCACTGCTGCTCTGTTATTTCTCTCCTGTGGTCATCATTATGCCAAATAAGTTACGTTTTGGTCAAATGATAGACTAGCTCAACTCCAGTTGTCTCAGAGAGAAGGAGGAATGTATTGGCTCATATAACTGGAAAGTCCAGGGAAAGGTTTGGCACAACATATTACTTGATTCAATTACCTAAATGGTGTCAAGATCAGGCTTCTCTTATCTCTTGGCTTGGCCCCCTAATTGGTACTTTTCTCACACAAGCTCTTTTGTGAAGGCAAGATGGCTGCCAGCTGCTCTGGCCTCATAACCTCCAACTCCATTGGAAAGTTAGCCTCTATTTATCAACTTTTGGAATGAAATTCTGTGATACGTCTCTCCTTGGTCCAAATGGGGTCCCAAGTATCTATCTCTTCTGTACCAGACAGAATTCACTCAGAATACAGAAGCCACGGGGCGCCTGGGTGGCGCAGTCGGTTAAGCGTCCGACTTCAGCCAGGTCACGATCTCGCGGTCTGTGAGTTCGAGCCCCGCGTCGGGCTCTGGGCTGATGGCTCAGAGCCTGGAGCCTGTTTCCGATTCTGTGTCTCCCTCTCTCTCTGCCCCTCCCCCGTTCATGCTCTGTCTCTCTCTGTCCCAAAAATAAATAAACGTTGAAAAAAAAAAAAAAAGAATACAGAAGCCACTCTAGATATTTAAAGCAGAGAGGGATTTCATTCCAGTACTGAGTTCTTACAAAATTGGTGGATGGTCTGAAGGAGTGAGATAGATAGATGATAGATAGATAGATAGATAGGTGATAGATAGATTTATTTAGTAATAGCACTAGGGTTTATTAAGTTGTGCCTTAGCACAGGCTCTGGGACTTGCCCGTGGTGCTCTTGATGTATAAAGCCTGGATGTTCTGCCAATTCTTCTTGAGCAATGGTACCAGGAAATTGACAGCTAAGTGGATGTTGTGCCCAAGCTCATCCTCTGTCATCTTCACATGGCCGATAGCCACTGCCAGACGCCACACCATCTTCAACTGGGAATTTAATTATGGACTTCACTTCACCTACTTTGGCCATCACGTTTTCACTGTGGATCAGCAAGGAAAGGAACTTGCCAGCTTTATTCAGGCCTGGGCCCAGGATTTGTGACATTGCCTCCAAACTGCTTCTGAAACCCAAGACACAATTGACAAGATGTGGAACCACTGCTTCATGGAAAGTGTCCATAAGCATGCATGCCTACAGAAAATGTGAACATCATGGGGTGCCTGGGTGGCTCAGTTGGTTAAGTGGCCGACTTTGGCTCAGGTCATGATCTCACACTCCGTGAGTTCGAGTCCCGCGTCGGGCTCTGTGCTGACAGGTCAGAGCCTGGAGTTTGCTTCGGATTCTGTGTCTCCCTCTCTCTCTGGCCCTCCCCCCATTCATGCTCTGTCTCTCTCTGTCTCAAAAATAAATAAACGTTGAAAAAATTGTTTTTAAATAAAAAAGAAAAGAAAATGTGAACATCACAGGGAAATTATCTCTTCCAAATACAGTTTGAATGGAAAATTTTGGGTAATAATTTGCATCCCTATCATTGCCTGTAGAAAAGTATAGAAAGGTGGTTTTTAGCTGTATAACTGCTACAATATGGATAACACACTGGAGGATGGTTTGAAAGGAGGAGAGTGGGAGGGTGCAAGGCTTTCCTATGCAAGGAGCCACACCCCCAGCTTCTGGGACTATCCAGGGTCAAGTACACCTGTAGTTCAGGGATTAATAGTGGGATCAGATTGGTTGTCCAGAGGAAATTTATGTTATGGGTTATAGTCTGGGTTAAATTTAGTTTATATTATGCTGCTACTAGAAGGAGAGGAAAAGATGTTGGGTGACAAAACCCAAAATTGTCTCCTGCAAGGTGTATGATGCTTTATAATTACAAGTACCTTCACCTACACTGTTCCATTTGATTCTCACAAAAGCCCCATAACTCGAGGAGGATTGGGGGAGGGGGGCGGGGCAGGAGGTACAGTAAGGTCAAATACGGTTGTTCCCATCCTATAAAGGAGAAGTCCAGGAGATGCTTCGGAGGTTAAGAACCTGCTCAAACTAATCTCTTACAGCTGGTGAGAGGCAGCACTTGCATTCAGACCCAGTCTCCTGACTCCAATCCCATTTCCTTGGGCTACAGCAGAATGTTCTTTCTGAAACAATGGTTCCAACCCCCCAGCCCTCATGTGTAGAGCCTTATGCCAGGGGCCTTTAGGGAAAGCATTCCTCTGCTTTTCAACAGCTATGGCCAGATTGGAACACAAGGTCATGGAAGATGCCAATACTAGAGAAGAAGAGGGAAACTTTCACAAGTGCTTGGATGCTTTGTACTTCTCTTCATTTGGTCTTTATCTGAAGAATGAAACAGGGAGTTCACATTTGTTTGTTTAATGCTGGGTGTTCCAAGATGCTATAGTATCATTTCAAATATCTGAATTTAGGACATAGATTGGCTGTTTCTCCCAAACAGCAATATTTTTAGTATTAGCCATTCTCACGTAAATGCAAAATCTTCTTTGATAATAGATCAAAGCAAATCCCTCCTCCTAGCCTTCCTTGTGGGCTGCAAAATGACTGGGTTTGCATAAACCAGATTAGAGCCTTGCAGAGCTTCCACCAGCATTACAAATGGTTCCTGGCATCAGCACCCAGGAAACCCCCGCTGCCTTATCAGCAAGAGCTTCCTCTCCATGATTCTCAGAGATTCAGGCCACCGCAGTGACAGAGATCTCAAAACTGGACTACACAGCGTCCCAGAGGCACCACATCCCAAAGAAGGGGACTTGCCTTGAGGCCAGTGGGTCAACAAGAATCTAGGGACGTGTTCCTGGGGAAGAAGAGCAAGCATCACGGCCTGCCCCCTGGAAGTTCTGCCTCGAGTTCAGACCTTGTGGGGCCCACACAGCGGCTGCATGCAAGGCATCTCCACCCCAATGGGCAATAGGGCCAACACTGTGATCAAGGACATTCTTCCTTTTCACATGTGTGGTTGAGGCATCACACTCCTAGAATCCTCGCCATCTGTCTTAGCTCAGGCTGCTGTAACAAATTACCATAGATGGGGTGGTTTAAATAACAAAACTTACTTTGCACAGTTCTGGAAGCTGAAAGTCCAAGATCAAGGTCCTGGCAGCTTCTGTTCTGATGAGAGCCCTCTTCCTGGTTTGCAGATGGCTTTCTTCTCATATCCTCACATGCTGGAGAACAGAGAGAAAGAGCAAGCTCCTGAATCTCTTCTTATAAAAACAGTTATCACGTTTGCAAGGGCTCTACCCTCATAACTAATCACCTCCCAGATGCCATACTTCCTAATGCCATCACATTGAGGGTTAGGATTTCAACATGCAAATTTGAGGGGAGCACAGATATTCAGTTTATAGCATCATCTGGCTGTAGAGAAGATTTTTGGCAGAAGCTGGTCACTCCTGAGGTCCTGGCCCAAACTGGCTAAGTTGGGCCAGTCTTTTTGTCATTCATACCAGGTCTCAGTGAAGACTTTATGACATTTCACACAGTGAGCTGGTTAGTTCTTTTTTTCTCTCAATGCTTCATTTTAACAAAGTTAAGAAAACACTTCTGTTATAGGCTGAATTATGTCTTCTTCCAAAATACGTATGTTAATCTCCTAACCCCAGTATCATAAATATGACTATATTTGGAGATAGGGTCTTGAAAGAGGTAATCTAGTTAAAACGAGGACATTAGGGTGGGTCCTAATCCAGTATCACTGATGTCCTTATAAGAAAAGATTAGGACACAAACATGTACAAAGGGAAGATCGTGTGAGGACATAGGGAGGAGATCGCCATCTGCAAGGCAAGGAGAGAGGCCTCAGAAGGAAGGAGCCTTGCTGACCATTGATCTAGGACTTCTAGCCTCCATAATAATGAGAAAATAAATTTCTGTTGTTTAAGCTACCCAGTCTGTGGTACTTGGTTACAGTAGCCTTAGTGAACTAATATAACTTCCCTCCAGACCAGCTGGTATGATTTCCTGCCTCCGTTCTCCAGCCCTTTTCCTTGATAGCACTACTGACCATTTGTCCTCTGGATGCAGAGATGACAATGAGGCCATCACTAGTAGGTGTGTGCTTGGAGCCCTTTCCCAAGTACGACCATGGAATCATCCACTTATTCTCTCTTTCCCTGGACTCTCTCTAGGGCCAAGAAAACAATAAAGGCTTACCACATGCTTGTGGCTGGGGAACATTTCATGAAGGGGGACTTCCAGGGGGAGAGGGCCCACATGTGTTTGATGCACCTCCATTGCTACCATTCTAGCCAACTGACTCACCAAATATTTACACCTCTGTTTTCTCTCAGCATCATTGGTTTAATCCATTTGGACCCCACCTTCCTAAGTTTATTTCCAACTATGTTGTCACAACACACAGACACATGGATTGCCTGGATTGGCTTGTGTTTCCTAGACAGGTTTAGTACCTTGCCTCATGCAGACACGATGGGCTCACCCATCTGAACTGATCAGACATTATCGATGATGACAGTTGATACATTGTCTTACTTTCAGCCCTTTACGGTATAGCTTGTGTTCTTGCTACAGTGTATTTAATAAGCATTGTGAACTCTTAGGAGAATAAGGATTAACCATATTACTAGTGGTTGTATTGGGAAGGTTGCATCTCTTTCCCAGAAGTCTTACAGAACCTAGTGTTTTAGGTTAGCCATCCTGGTTGCTCCATCTGCACTCGAGGCAATGGTATTTATATCTCCTGTCTCCTTAGCAATTGCCTCTTTGTGGACAAGCTTTTGCTGGGACTCTCTGTGACCTCCCCACTGTACCCAGCACAAGTCCTGACATGCACAGGGGCTCAATCAAGATATCCTATAGGAATAAATTATGCTTATTATTTAGATGAATTTGCACTTATTAGTCATTTTAATTTCAAAGTATTTCTCCCTTTTCATCCTCACAGTAACCACCAGAACAGTTAAGGAATCAGAGACATGTACCTGATGTGATTAAAAGGCTTAGGCCAGGGTGCATAAGAAATATTAGAATGCCTACTCGTCTGTATTCTTAATTTTGTAATTCAATGTATGTTTCACTGATATTATTAATGTGTTACATGGTACAGTGTATAATATAGTACATGTATGCACATGCCAACAAACAAACAAACAAACAAACACATTGCAGCTGCCTGCTGAAGAAGTTTCGCTAAGGAGTTGGCATTTTTAGCAATGTTTCGAGACTGAACCAAGACTAAGAACCAGACATCCCTGTCCCTCTGAGCCTCATTTCCTTACCTGTGACACAGGACCATCCACAGCTGTGGTCCTGTGACCAGGGCTCCTTCCCAGCTCTGCCAGTCCACTCTGCATGGACTTATCTAAGGGGCAGATTCCCCTGGAGCAAGAGAAGTTCCTGCCTCCTTGGACATTTTGGACTCTGGCGTGATGATGCGTGTGATGTGTTAGCCCTGCTCCTGGCCCGTAGAAACCCACGTGTGATCTCTGCCATTAGTATTACTACTGAGAGAGCCTCAAATGGTCAGCACTAAATAAATGTTTGTTAAATGAACATGTGAGATGCTCTGAAGACCAAGTCCCTGCCCTGGTGCTCAAAGGATATGTGTCTTCCTTACCCTGCTCCTTGGTAAGAGGACCAGTGGAAAGCAGGACTGTAAAGTCTGTAATTTGTCCCTGTCTCCTGCTCCCTTTAGGGTCTAGGAAGGGGATGGGAGATTGATAGTCTTTGACTTCATGAAAACCTGCAGAGATAATTCTTCATTCCTCTTTTGCCTGATGAGGTGCTGAGTTAGGGTATCCCCATGGGATTTCAGGGTAGCCCTGCCCTGCCTTAAGCCCGGATGGCAGTACAACCCTGGCCATCCCAGCCCCCAGTTCTGGGAGGCAGAACCAGAGAGTGAGAGTACTCCTGGGCCCTGGGGTCTGGGGGAGGCAGGGCCTGCTGCCTGGTGCTCCGGGGCCCCTCAGAGCAGTGCTTATTATACCCCTTCATTCCAGCTGGAGGTTTCTGGAAGGACAGCCCTTTTCTGAGAGCATGGGCAGCTACAGAAACCTGGCTTGTAGTGACATCCAGAGGTCATGGAGAGAGGCAGCTGATTGGCAAGGGAATGCATGAGGGTGGAAATATTTAAAATAAAAATTTTTTTAATCTTTATTTATTTTTGAGAGAGAGACAGTGTGTGAGCAGGGGAGGAGCAGAGAGAGAGAGGGAGACACAGAATAGGAAGCAGGCTCCAGGCTCCAAGCTGTCAGCACAGAGCCTGACGCGGGGCTCGAACTCACGAACGGTGAGATCATGACCTGAGCTGAAGTCGGACGCTTAACCGACTGAGGGTGGAAATATTTTCATCTTAATTTGGGTGAATCTACAGTTGCATTTTTAGCTGGATATCAACGAGAGCCTGGAGACACAACATTCCCTATGGGCACATTCCCGGAGTGCAGACAAATCCCACTCAGGCTGCCAAAGAGAGGGTCCCAAGGGGAAAGAGATCTGCTACAGAATAGCAGAGACCTCTACAAACACACACACAGCACAACCAGAGAGTCTAGAGAGCTTCCTCAGACATCAAGTGCATCACTGAGCTGGGCAGCTTGTTACAGACCCAGGTTTTGAAGCCCCGCCTCAAGGATTATGACCCTGGGGCTCTGGGGTGGTTCGAGGAAATTTGCAAATGAGCTCCTCAGGTGTTGCTGATAGGGTGATCTGTGAGCCACACTTTGGGAAACACTTTCTTAATGCCCAGAATTACAGTGATGAGAGTTTGGATTGCAAAGCCTGAGAACTAAATAATTTTGAGGCCTGACTCACTTTTGGGGGAGGCGGGTCTATCCCCACCCAACTACTCCAGAACACTGGTTGCAGGGTGGGGAAGGCAGGGTATGGTTAAGGAGATAGAGTGCCAGGAATGACTGAAGGAGGAGATGCCAGTTTAGCAAAGGAGGTAGAGGATGCAAAGATACTTTCTGATCTTTAAATGCAGGGGCGCCTGGGTGGCGCAGTCGGTTAAGCATCCGACTTCAGTCAGGTCACGATCTCGCGGTCCGTGAGTTCGAGCCCCGCGTCGGGCTCTGGGCTGATGGCTCAGAGCCTGGACCCTGTTTCTGATTCTGTGTCTCCCTCTCTCTCTGCCCCTCCCCCGTTCGTGCTCTGTCTCTCTCTGTCCCAAAAAAATAAATAAACGTTAAAAAAAAAAATTTTTAAATGCATACTGCTCTTTCCTCTCTCCCTTATGTGGACCACTGTGGGAGGCAGCAGGGTAAGGACCAATCAGCCAGTGAACTTACTCCTTATAGAGGCCAGGCTGGGCCAGCCTCAGTGGGGCCCTGCTATAGTGCTTCCTCCCTGCCTCCCCTGAACCTGCCAGGCCCCTCCAGCACCCCCACACCTTCTCACCTTCCCCCCACCCCATTCTACACGGGCCCACCCCACCTACCATCTTCTCCCCAGGAGAGGCCTCAGCGAACATGTTGGGACTTGTTCTCCTCTTAAGGACAAAGGCAGGTTGGGAGAAGGCAGGAGGCCATCACTGGCTGCATCTCTACTAACTGGCTTAGGCGATGATAGCAAATGGGTTTCAGACCCTGCTTAGTAAAGCCCCACCTTGGTGGGCAGGTTTCTAGAACTCACTTCTCCCCTTTTGATCAGAGCAGCCCAGCTCACAGGTACCTCCTTTGTTTCTGCTTCCCGGCAAGACTTCTTTTGAAGACAGGCTTCTTGTGGTTTAAAGAAAAAAATGTTTTCAACCGCAAATCTAGTGTGACTGCCTCGTTTTTCAGATAAGGAGGCCCAGAAAGTTAACTCGCCTTCCTAGTTTTCAGTTTTGATTTGGGTATTTGGAATATTTTTGTAAACGGGATCATATTTTTTATCCAAGGTCCAAAGTGGAACCAAAAGAATTATAGTGAAACAATTTTTTTTTGGAAAGCCAAATTCAGGTCAGTGACATTGGCTATGGCTAACCAGCCAGCCAGCAAAGCAAGCTTCCAGAAAGGAAGGAGGCTGCTTCCCCTCCCCCTCCCTCCTCAAGTGTATGCAGCTGGGAACACTGGGCTGGAAGTCGGTTTGCAGAGCAACCCGGAAGGCCCTGATTTCTCATGTTCAAACTTTGTGTATCCAGAGTCTACATGTAGCCTCTAAACACTACTCTTCCAGGTGTCCCCTGGCCACTGACCAGTCCCTCCAGCGTTGGACTGTGTGAGGCAGGAAAGAGAAGAGGGAGAAACAGGAGGACACACAGATGGGCTTTGCTTCCGGCACCAACCTTCTCAGCCCGCTGCTCGCCTAGCTGGCTACCTCCCGGTCTCAGTCTGCCTGAGCTGCAGGCTGGGGGGCTTAAATAACAGAAATTAATTTTCTCACAGTTCTGGAGGCTGAAAGTCCACGACCAAGGTGCTGGCAGGTTTGGTGTCACCTGAAGCCTCTCTTCTGGGTTTGCAGATGGCCGTGTGCTCGCTGTGTCCTCACATGGCCTTCTGTCTGGGCATGCACTCCTGTGGTGTCTTCTTATATGGACACCAGTACCGTTGGATTAGGGCCCCACCCTTGTGACCTCATTAAAGGTCGTATGTGCCCATCACCCAGGGCATTAAGGCTTCAGCATATGAATTCTGGGGGACCTGATCAGTTGTAATAGTCCCCTGAATCCGGCAGCAAGAATGCGTGGGGCAGAGGCTTACCCTCTCACACATCGTGTCAATCGTCACCTGACTCAGGCCCAGTACAACTCTCACTGACTTTTTCAACAGCCAACTATGGGCTGGGAACCCCTGGTCCACAGAGAGCTGCTTCCTCCTGTTTTGCTCATGGAGATCTGAAATCCTCAAAACTCAGCTGGGTGCTAGGAAACGTGTCCTTGTCTGATGTGACATGTGGGACCTGGCTGCCCTTTGAAATTTAGGTTAAACCTGGCGCAGACTCTAATTGCATGGCCTCCTTGCAATTTCCTTGCCTTATTTTCTCCAGCTTCTGACTCCTCACTGTGACTTCTTGGCCTCAGACTGGAGCAGGAGTTTGCCCCTTTACGGTTCCCACACACATCCAGACTCACATAGCATTTTCCCTGGTCACTTACTTTCCTGATTCCAGGCAGGGGCAGAGTGAGATTATACCAGTAGGGAACAACCTTCTGCAAACACCTCCTGTCTCCTCTCAGCCCCCCCACCTTTCCCAAAGTCCATGCTCCCCTGCCCTATTTGGCCCCTGAGAAGTGGGGTTCAGTTCTGGTGCATAGACGATGCGGTGATGTGCTACCCAGATCCTTTCAGGGCCAAGGCACACATTCCCCCATCCACATGGGGTGTTGCTTCTGAAAGTCTCAGAACTGAGCGCCTTCCCAGGAACTGCCCTTGACTCAAGGGAGCTGCCTCACCTAACAGAGCGTCCCAAGCTCAAAGACTTCTCGGTGAGGTGGGTACAAAGGCACAGCCCATCGCTGTGGGGACAGTTCTGAAGAGCTCAAGTTCCCCCTGGAACTGGCTGCTGTCATTGCTGTGACTTCTCCCTCTGCTCGGCCAGATGCCCTCAGTCCTCACAGGTGTTGATACCGAGCACACTCCCTGATAAACTTCCTGCACTCACACCTCCATCTCAGAAACTGTCTCTGGAAAACCTGACCCAAAATGCCAGGTCTGGCAGCCACAGGGGGCAGCCCCATTGTGCTGATCTGCACCTTCCTAGTCTCCCCAAAGTCTTGATAAGTCAAATTCTCTCCATTTTTTAAAATAATCATTCCCATCTTATTGACAGAGAAACCAAGACTCAGAAAGGAGGAGGCATGTGAGCCCAACCTCACCCCTTGTGTTGTGTTGCGCTCTCTCAAAAATAAATAAACGTTAAAAAAAAAAAAAGAAGCTCCCTCCTTCCCTGAAACCTAGCTACGGAGGCACCTGTTACCCCACAAATGGGTTATCCCAGCATCTTTCCCTCAAATCCAACCTCCTCCCTCCAAAAACCTTCCGATAACAGCTACCAGAAAGGTACAGCCTGAATTATGTCAGTCTTATTTGGTTAGTTAACTGGCTACCATATGGCACTGTGGGTGCCTGATGGTAAAACTAAACCATATGGTTCTGGCTATGGGAGAGAAAAAGTCTCTCCCTTGCCCTTAATCCCATCCCCCTGTGCTTCCTTATAGGTCTGCTACATGGACACGCCTCTTTCTTTCATTTGGAAAGCCCAAATCTCCCCATCTGGTTTGGTTTGGGTTATTTTTGTTGCCGGGAGCTGAAACCCATTCTGGATGGCTCATATGATCTCAGGATATCCAATAAAACAAAACTGCCTGAGCTTAGGAAGTGTTGACTCCCAAGGGTTGCAGGAAGTGCCTCTCATGTCCCTTTCAAAGGGCAGTAATGCATGGTAGCTAAAAGTAGGAAGTCAGGAGTCAGCCTACTTAGTTTACATCATGGCTTTACTGTGGGTCATCTTGGGCACCACTTCTTTGTGTCTTGGGTTCCTCGTCTGTACAATGAGGATAATCACAGCACCCATATCCAGGGATTTTTGGAGAAATAAATGAGGTACTATCAATGTAAAGGACTTGGTACAGTGCTTGGCATATATGAAGCACCGTGGCTTCGTTATTGTCTCTTACTCATGGCTTCTCCAATTTTCTCCTTGTATCTGTTGTTATCTTGTTCTTTCTTTCCCAGCCACTCTCTGTGGGCCCTCATGACTTGGATATGTACGTGACCTGAAAATATCCACTTTATTTACCTTTGGTTTTCAGGTCAAGGGTCCATTCCCATGGAGCATGCTTCATCTGTACCTCTTAGTTTGGGGCTCCTATGAGAAGGAATGTGACTGTCCCCAGTCATCCTTTGGAGCCTAGTCATTCAAGTAAAAGGTCATTGGCAACTTAGATCAGCCCTCCTCACATCAGGTGCCCACCTCAGTGGAATCATCTGAGGCTGGGAGCATGGAGCTAACCAATGCCCTCTCCCTCAGAAGGCCCACTGGGCAGGGGCAGGCTCTAAGAGAAGGGTGTGTAGGAAGGGCAGCAATCCCCAACTCTGCTTGCTGCATCACTCTGTGAAGCTGATGCAATCTTTGACTTCCCCCATCACTATGGTTTCTCTCACCACACATGTTGAAAGAGTAATCTTTTATGATGGCTTTGCATCCTCTCTACCTCCTTAGCCCTTTGCATCGGACCGCCTTCTCTACCCACTCACCCAGAAGTAATTCCTTGAAGACCTTGCTCAGCCCTTTTTCTCCTTGAAGTGCCTGCATCATTGAACCTCCCAATCACCTCCTCTGTGAAATTTTCCCCTTTCACTTTTCAGGCTGCTAACCAGCCTTATGGTCCTCCAGCCTCACTCATCAGCTTAGCCACTTCTGCTACTTTAACGGATGCTTGGGCATCTAATCTTGTCTTAGATTGTAAGCTTCTAGAAAGCAGACACTATCTTGTACAACTTCATATTCCACAAAGGCTTCCTCACAGTAAGCATGTAACTTACATTATGAGTGTTTTAGTCAGCTTATGCTAGGTTAAGCTGTAGTAACACCCCAAAATCCTAGTGCCTGAAACCAACAAAAGTTTATTTCTTGCTCATGCTCTTTATTTCGTGGCTCTTGCGGGTCAACTACAGCTCTGCTGAGCTCCATCCAGCTTCATTCTACATGTCTCATCTTCTGGGGGATTGAGAGTGAAAGAATACTCCTCATCTAAAATATAAATTTGTGGATACAGAAAACAGCAAGAAACATGACAGAAACACACAGTGACTCTTGAGGCTTCTTTTTGGAACAGGCTCTGTCACTTCTACTCACAATTCACTGGCCAAAACTAGTCCACAGTCAAGTCTGATTGTCAGCAGGGTGGAGAGGTAGAAAGACATCACAAGTATTTAAAAATGAAGTCCTTTATAGAAAGAGGTTGTAGACAATTAGGGAAAATGATACAGTATTCTACAAAATGATTAAACAGTACTGTTTAAGGGAACCTTGACAGAGGGGCTTAAAGGTATTGCATAGGAGGGGTCATGGTATCCACATTTCTACACAACGAGGGATCCTTTTTAAGTTATGACTCCAATCAGAATATAAGTAATGCCTCCCATGAGAAGGGTCATAAAGCCCTTGCTCCTTTTGGCGCTGTAAATGTGTAGTCATCTCCACAGGGAAAGCACAACAACCATCAGAGTGTGCAGGTGGTAGTGATAGGAAGCTACGGAACCTACCATCCCAGGGCCATTTTTCAGAGCTTGATGGAGGAAACGGAAGCATTTTGAAGAAAACAATTGACACCTAAGTGTTTAATGGCTATGTTTGGTGTAAATGTTGAGGCTTATCACCAAGAATCCGTGGCAAGAGGCACCAGACAACAGTGGACAAGAACAACACAGGAAACCCAAAGTTGGCCTAGATCAGACCTGAGCTGTGCCTTCAGCTAGACAGATTAAGAGTTATTGCCACTTCCCTAATGAAAGGGAGCCAAAGACAATCCTGGAGGCTCTTTGGTGTAAGCATAAAGAAAAAATTTATTTGATTCTCATCACAGAGTGTTGGGTTAGTCTCAGTGGGTACTTGGAGTTGGTTTCATACTCATTGCAGAATTATTACATATCTGGACCAAATGAGACCTACCTTCCACGTAGATTCCTGGTAACCAAAGTAGGCAAAACAAGGTGAACAGCCCCTCAATCCAGAATTTAGTCTTACTGAGGTTTGTTCATATCTGGGTATGACAAGTGCCATAGACACTCAGTAAGCATATGCTCAGTGAGGAAATTCATTCTTCCTGGAACAGATTGGGCTTGATGCCAATCACTGGGAAGGATGAACAGGCTCCTAGTGGGACTGAAACTAGTTAATGAATTCCATCACTCTGTCAAGGACACGAACTACTTGTTATAGGGCATGATTTAAGAACCCAGAGGCTAGTGCCCCCCCCCTTTATTAGCATAGGCTAATTTTGAGCAATTCATGATACAAAACTCACCCTCTAAACTAGCTATAAAAATAAATTGAACTCTACACACCCACCATGAATTTTTGTAATTTCACATAAAAATGTTGGAGGCCTAGGGGGAGTTCATGTTACACAGCACATAGCATCTTACAAATCCCTTTGCAGGAAAGAAATCTCTTTTAGATGTCTCTGCTCCTAAAATCTCCTTCTGATTCTCTTATGGAAAAAGGGGTGGGTTGGAAGGTCTGGAAATTGCCTATTTCTTCACCATTCTTCCACAACCCTCAATACCTCTCCCTTCAAGAAGCTCCCTCCTGGGGCATCTGGGGGGCTCAGTTGGTTGAGCGTCGACTTTGGCTCAGGTCATGATCTCACGGTTTGTGGGTTTGAGCCCCACATCGGTCTCACTGCTGTCAGTTCAGAGTCACTTCTGGATCTTCTGTCTCCATCCTTCTCTCTGTCTCTCCCCCACTTGCACTCTCTCAAAAATAAATAAACATTAAAAAAAAAGAAGGTCCCTCCTGCCCTGAAACCTAGCTAGGGAGGCACCTGCTACCCCACAAAGGGGTTATCCTAGCATCTTTCCTTCAAATCCAACCTCCTCCCTCCAAAAACCTTCCAATAACAGCTACCAGGAAGATATTTTCTCCTTATTGTTAGGAACTGTACAAGCATATTTTGTGTGTGAGGTTGGATACAGTTATACATCCACTTATTAACTTTGAAAAATCTATTTCATGCACCTGAAACTCATACATGCAAAAGAGAGCCTGAGGAAATGTTGACAGTTTGGCTATTAATGGACAAGCCTGCCTGGGCTCCTGTCCTGGGACTGCCACTTTCTACCTGGGTAACATGGACAAATTATCTAAGGTCTTCAAGTTTTAGATTCCAGATTGATGAAATGGGGAAATAACAGTACCTGTCCTGTAGAATATGGGATAGTTTGTCATTTAACTGTCACACCATGTAGCGTGCTTAGCATTGTTCCTGGCACATGGCAAGTGCTCTGAAAACATTAGCAATTATTTTATCTTAGCAATACTTACAGAGCAAGAAGAATATGTTCCAACCACATGTTTTGTTCAAAACTTATGTGGTGGTTTTAAATGTGTCTACAAATTTTTTTTCACTCCATCAAGAAAGGCAATCAAGGGGCACCTGGATCCTCAGTCAGTTAAGTGTCCGACTTTGGCTCAGGTCATGATCTCATGGTTTGTGAGTTCAATCCCTGCATCAGGCTCTCTGCTGTCAGCACAGAGCACACTTCAGATCCTCTGTTCTCCCCTCTTTCTCTGCCCCTCCCCCCGCTTGCACTGTCTCTCTCATAAATAAATGTACATTTTTAAAAAATGAGAATATTTCTTTTTTTAAAAAATGGCAGTCAAATTTCCCTTTTCTAGAATACAGGCTGGCTTAAGGGCCTTGCTTCTAACCAATTAGATTGGGTAGAAGCAATGACATGTGACTTCAGAGGTTAGATTAGAAAAGGCAATACAGCTTTCACATGGCTCTTTCTCTGTGTCTTGGAGTATTTGCTCTTAGAAGCCAGACACAATGCTGTGAGGAAGCCCAGACCACACAGAGAAGTCAAGTGTAAGTGTTCTGGCCAACAGTCCTTGTCAAGGTCCTGGCTGACAGCCTGCATCAATCAGCCAGTGGACACGTGGAAGGGAAGCCTTCATCATGAGCCCTCAGGCATCACTGACTACTACCAAGATGTCGAATGATAGCCACCCAGCTGAGGTCGGGGTAGGCACACACAGGTGACGTGTACATAGTGGTGGTGAATCTTGACAGGAGGTGCCATTTATGTTCTTTGTTCTTTTCTTCTACCTTGGAAAAAAGGAGTTTCGTAGATGCAGAACAACATATGAATTACATGTCATCACGTAAGTGGCATCATTTTTAGGCATGTTGACAAGCACACTACCATTTTGTCACCTGGAATGACAGAATGTGATACTGGGACACCCCACCCCCATCTTCCCTGCCATTCCTGATACAATTGTCAGGCTGTCAGGTCATTTGTCTGATCTCACAGGGATTTGTTAATCTTGGTCATGGAAATTTCAGACATTGAGACGGGCTGGTATAGGTTTTGGTACCCATCAAAGCTCATCCCATGTAGCTTCCTGTTCTGGTCCTGGAGAAAGTATTAGCTTCTTGCCTAATGAGGAGCTGTGCCTCATATAATCTTTTGTAGTAAAAAAAAGAGAAAGGCAAAATCCAGTCGGAGGGAGCTAATAGCCTGCTGTGAGGTCTAAGAACAACATGCACACATCAGTGGGATTGTTCCTTGTTGCCCCATCTGTTTGATTTGATTCAGTCCAACAAAAAGGACAGTGTGAAGTGAAGGACTGTGTTGGAGGGGGGTGAGTTACATGGAGAAAGTGCTTCAAAATAAAAACTTAAATTAAAATATAAAAATAAAATTAAATTTAAATTAAAAAAAAGTACTTCAAGAAATTGTCTCTTCATTGTCAGTCCATGAGTAGGTATATCTGACAAAGATTAACCCAGAAGGCCCTAGCAGGGTTGCCACTGAATCTTAGAACATTAATTTGGGGGCCGCCTGTCTGGTTCAGTCGGGAGCACATGCAACTCTTGATCTGGGGGTTGTGAGTTCAAGCCCCACGTTGGGTGTAGAAATTACTTAAATATGAAATCTTTTTTTTTAAATAAAGAACATTAATCTGAGAATAAATCTATTATTTCCTTGAAATTAGTAAGCCCAGTGAATGGTGTGATTTGCTCAAAGTCACATGGGTAAACAGGAGCAGAGCTGAGACCACAGTATAAGACTTTTGATTCCAACCTTATGGCTCTGGGTTCTAAATACAGTCGTATTAAGTTGTTGACCTTAACCTAGCTATTCCCTATGCCTTAATTTTGGAGGTCAATAATCTCTCTCTCTCTCTCTTTCTCTTTTTAAGAGAGAAGGAGAGAAGGGCAGAGAGAGAGAGAGAGAGTATCTTAAACAGGCTCCACACTCAGTGCAGAGCTCAATGCTGAGCTGGATCCCATGACCCTGGGATCATGAGATCATGATCTGAGCTGAAATCAGGAGCTGGACACTCAACTGCTCTACTGATTCAGGCACCCAGGCACCCTGAGGTCAATGATATCTTGACTGAGTATCTCAGAGAGCAGCTGGGTTTTTACCCGGAGGTCAATGGAGTGAACTTGAACTGTTGGCAGTTTTCCAGGAGGATAGGAAGAATGATCCAACCTCTTCTCTGATCAGAGTGACCTTTCTAAAACAACATTAAATGGTGGCTTAGAACCCTATGGTCATCATAACACTCATTACAGTTTAATAATCTTTTGGTGTCTGTCTTTGACCCTAGGCTATACATTCTATGAGGGTTGGAACATGGGAGTCACATTTACCATTGTATCCTACAGTAGTGCTGGCATATGGGAAGTGCACAATAAATAGAATTGTTGATACGTGTATAGATAAATGATTGTTGCCCATCTGACTTAAAATGTTTCAAATGTTCTGCTGGCCTAGAAGACCCGCCAGCACCCCACTTCCACCATGAGCTAGCTGGCCTCTCCTTACTTTCCAGGCTTATCATCTCCCGCTCTCCTTCCTGGAAATCAACTCAAGACTTACTGAGTCCCTCACAGTTCTCAGAAAATCATGTTGTTCTCTACCCCTTCCTATCCTCCACCCAGCCCCTAGCCTTTCACTTTATTGCTTCTCTTGTAATATTCTTTACCCCTGCTGGCAATGCCTGAATTCCTACTCTTCCCTAAGTCACTTAACCTGATTCCCCAATATTTTAGTCTCCCAATATTCCAAAGCTGTTTGTAATTCACACCTTGCAGTGGCTCTTGCCAGTGTACTACAATGATTGTTTATACAACTTCCTCACTCACTGGAATGGGAGCCCTTGAAGGAGGGGCCTTTTTAACTTTCTCTCAGAGATAAGATGCTCTGTAAATATTTGCTGAATGAATGAATGAACAAAAAAATTACACCTCTTGGAAATCTTGGCATTATCTGGAAGCATGGAAATGTACCTAAATATTTAGAAGTCATCATTGTCCACTTGGTTTATTCTTTAGGGTTACTTATAAAGCTTCTAGGGCTCTGAGTTCAGATGAGAAATCTACCATGAGCCAATTTCCCTCTGAGCTGGGTTCCTCAAGAGAATATTCCGCAGGATAGTTAATTCCAAGATTTCTAGGACAAGTTTGTCTTTATGCCTTGAAAAGACCTTAATACATGAATCTGAATACCTTTGTATTTGCACATTTTGCTTTTCGCAAAGCACCTTCATAAGTATGTTCATTTGAACTTCATGGTAACCCTGTGGGGCAGGAAGTATAATTCCAGTTCCCCTAGGGACAGATGAGAAAGCTCACATTGGAAGAAGTTAAGGCACTTGTCCAAGGTCACACAGCTGAGCTGGGCCTAGAACCCAGTTCAGCTCTTTTTCCACAATATCATGGCTTAATGAATGAGATGCCTGGAACTACGCAATTTGGCTACTTGTCAAGAAAGTTCCAGAACTTTCCTGAGACTGGGGATGCATGGAGTACATGTGCATGTGCACAGTGAGGGTGCCTGACTAGGTTTGTGAGCATGGGTGTGGCCTCTCCTACCAAGAGTGGCATGGGCAGTGCTGGGCCTGCAGTCAGGGCTGGCAACTCTCCTGAGTAGGTGACAGAATCTGACAGTGACTCTGTCTCACATCCAAACAGACATAATTAATAGACACTTTGAACTTATAGAGAGATTGAGGTTATTCATATAACCTAACATAAAACATGGATTCCATGTTATTTATCAGATTTCCAAGAATGCTTTCTTTCCCTTACCATTTAAGTAGAACTGAGCACAGAAAGTTGAATAAGAAAAACTGGGTCCCCCTCCTGCAACTCCCTTTGATCACTCAGTGCTATCACTGCCTTTGCTCACTGAAGCAACATATTCTGGCCTCCCTGTATTTCATCACTTAAAGCAATCTCCGAATGTGGATACACACACCTCAGGCACACTACAAGATAATCCACTGGGATGAGAGAGGGAAAAAAGAAAAACTCTTATTTCTGTTCAGTTAATCTCCGTCTTTCTTAATTTGTATTTTGTGTGTTTCATAACGCACATCTATAATTATTGCAGTAGTACACACAATACACACACACACACACACACACACACACATTTGTATATAGTTAGTCCTCAAAGTTTGGCAACCACTGCTTCACAACAAGGAAATCCATTCTTTGAGAGAGAAACCACACCTCTTGTTGATTTTGTTCTTCACTCAGAGAGCTATTCCTCCTCACGATGGCAGTCACCATGGTCTGATCTCTTTTGGCTGACCTGATTGCCTTGTGAAGCACAGAATCACAATGCACACACTTTCTCTCCTCCCAGGATGCCCCACCTGCTCCACGATCGCCTTGGACATTTGGGAAGAGCTGGAAAGCAATCAGAAAGGGGAGGGAAGGGTCTCTCTCGCCTTTGGTGACTCTTGCTCAGACAGGCAGCTTATCCATAGCAAGCCAGTGCACTTCACGCCAATTCTTAAACGCTTTCTTTTCCAGCTCCTGTGAGTGTCTGCTTCCCATTCTTTGCCAACTAAACCAGAAGAGTGAGACTCAGCCTGAAATCACAGGCCCCTGACCTCCATGCTTGTTTTGAAATTTGAAGGAACTTATTGATCCTAGATGATCTCTATTTGATTGGGAAAGGGGGATAGAGCCCGTAAAAGGTCACAGAAGATTTCCTAAGGATATCTTCTCTGACCACAAAAGCTGCTTAAGATTAACTTGGCAGTATGTTCTGGGGAGGATTCAGTCACAGTCCGGGGACCAAAGCCCCTGGCGACTAGTCCCCCAGATGCTTTCCCACGTGTGTTGTTCTACAGCAGCCCAGGATACTGAACAGACGGGAAACCCCAAAGAGGCTCTGCCCCTGGGACCTAAGTGCTCAGCTAAAATCGACTCCCTCCATCAGTGTTTAACAAATATCGCCCCCTCTTTCAGCAAGATGTGACTAAGAATTCAGTCTAAAAAGTCTAGGTTCAGTATTTAGACATAAACTTCCAATTTAAAAACAAATAATAATTCTTAATGACACTTGAAGATACTATCACTTTAGATTATTTGTTCTTTCCTCTCCCTTTTTGAAAGCATGTCTCTGTATTATCTCTTCTCATTTTCATATTAGTCCTCTGAGTATAGCTAACCCTAGGAGAGTTGTGAACACCTTCTTCCCACCCTCCGTGAGTCTCAATTTTTTTTTAGGAAATTCCTGATTCTTGCTTGGTTCACAGTCTTACTCCTCTCAAGAGAATCCCTGTTTAAATCAGGGAAAAGAAATAAATGGTTTAATGTAAACAGTAGGATCCTCTAAAGTGATCATCCCACAGAAGACTGGATCTTTCTTTAAGACAAATAAAAGCTATGTAATTTCCGTCTGTGGATGAAGGAACTGAGGCTCAGCCCCTACTATTAGAAGTAATAATAATGACAACATCTAGACTTGCATAGCATTTACTCTATGCCTGACACTCTTCTAAGTGCTTCACATAGATTGATTTATTTAATCCTCTAGCACATTGATGATTCTATTATCCCTTAGTTTTCAGATGATGAAACTAAGGCACCAAGAAGGTAATTTGCCTGAAGTCACACAGCCATCGAATAACTGGTTTCGCATCCTAGGAGTCTAGACCTAGGATCTTTTTAGTGATTTGTCCTAAATCATGGAGTCAGCGGTAAGAACTGGGACCCCAAATTTCAGTCTCTTAAGTCAAATATACTCTTCTCTGTACTAAGCTCTGTAGTCCTGATCTGACTGATTTGAAATTGTTTAAACTTTTCATACCTTGAGCTACTTACTCAAAGAACTCGTTCTGACTTCACTCTGAGGCTGAAAGCCAGAAGTTCTGTTTCTACCATGGTTGCCACAGTCAGTGAATGCAGTTATATTATTAGAGAAGTCATTTTCCCACCTAGTTTATTAGAAAACCATTTTATTGATTCATTTCTGCATGTGGCATTATGGGAAGTAGAATTAATCTAAGAAACACCATAGGTAGAAGATCCAGAAGCTCAGGGCTGGATAGGAGAACCAGAAAAGGCTTCCATGATGCAGTTTGCTTGGGCCAGAACTGCCTTGGACAGGTAAATAGCACTTTCCTACCTTTAAAGCCTTTCTGGAGAGACACAACTCCTCCTTACCTGTGACACTTCACTGGCAGGAAGCTCCCTTTCCTGATCTAAATCTTTCATACTGCAGCTTAACGATACACGTTCTCTGAGGGCCTGTTATGTGACAGGCGCTAAGAACTTTATCTGCATTATCTCATTCAATCCTTAACCCCATGAGGGAAGTGTTCCCCTTTTACAGGTGAATCTAAGCATAGATAGGTTAAATAACTTGTCCAAAGTTAAACAACTGTTACTGGCACAGTCTAGATTTGACTGGAGATGATCTGTCTCTGGGACCCAGTTTATCAACATTATAATGGGCTACCTCCCTGTCAAGGGTCCGTTTCCTGTATACAGGACCCTGTTATAGAGGGAAGGCCTATTTGCTGGCCTCTGGATCATAGGATTGAATGCCTGTTATTGCACTGCCTCTGTTGTTGTTGTTGTTATAGCTTTTTTTTTTTTAATTGATAATTAGCTTTTAAAGCCCTTATGTTCAATGTTCATTGAATGTAGGAGGTGATAATAGTGGTTGGGGATACTTTGAAGGGCATGTACCTAATAATGACCTGGGATGGATGATGAAAGACCCCTGCGGTCTCCCCTGCTGTGGGATAGATGCCCCTGTAGCCAGATGGCCTTGTCCCGGGTCCCCGACTCCCTGTAGTCCTGCTTTCTTGGGCTTTGACAACCCTTGGTGCTTACCTGGCACCTCTGGCATCTCGTGGGCTCTTCTGCAGCTTCCTGTTTCCTGGTGGAGCTGTGTGGGAGGAAGCAGGCATGCCAAAGGTCTGTACCTGACCTACACTTACCTGTGCATTCTGGTTAGCAGGACTCACTTTCTAACATTTCTTAACACGGTAATGCTTTGGGGTTCTAAACTTCTGTGGCCTCTGATCATCAAAATAGAAACATTATTGGTCTGCCAGCACAGCACTAATTTGTGTGAAGGAAATAAGGGATTGATGCTACCTCAAGACTGACACAGGGCTTTGCTCAACAAATGTGGCATGAAGGGTTATGGCGGGCCCAGGATGTTTTTCACTTTTTGAGGATTAAGTGCTTTTCGAAAATGCTGTACTCCAGACGAGATCTATGCTCCTCAGTGTCGTCTCACTCCAAATGCCTGTTCTTCCCACAGCTGTCGGAATACTCTTTCTAAAACACAGACCTTGATCATATCACGCCCCACCTTAAAACCCTGCAGTACTCCCCACCACCGCCATGCTAAAGTGCAGTCTGGGGAATACTTGTCCAGATCCCCCTTAGGGCTTCACCCCGCTTCTCTTCTCGACTGCCTCATGCACGCTACTCCTCAGCTGTTCTCTCACACTTCCGCCAGCCTCCAGCCTTAAGCGTGCCATTCTCTGTGCCCCAACACACTCCTTTACCCTCCTCCAGGCCACACACGTCTTCTTTGCCCCATTCCTATTCATCTTTCCCTCATCCTCACTAACCTAGGTCAGAGGCCTGCCATGTGCTTCCCAGACCAGCCCTTATCACCCTTTATTGTACTTACGTGTTCCACTGGCCATCTCCTTGGGTTGCTCTGTGGGGACAAAGAATCGGGTCTGTCTTATTCACTATTGTATGCCTACTGCTGCCTACTGGGTATGGCATAGAGAGGAACCCAAGAATATTTATCAAATGAATAAATGTATCAGTGATATCTGCAAGATCTACGAAACTGCTTCTGTCAGAACTAAGAGGAGGATTGCACAAAAACTACTGATTCTTGAACCAGACTGCTATAGAGAGCTGTTAAAATGTATACATGGCATGGTCTCCTTAGCCAAATTCCTCATCTTGACCCAAGGCAGGCAGCTACACTATCAGCCTTCTATTACCTGAAGCTCCATACACACATCCAAAGCGGGCTATTAGCCTTCTTGTAAACTGAATCATGGTATTTAGATAACTCTCCTAAGCCCAACATGGGAGTTCTCAAAACATGATTGTCTTGGGTCTTATGATCACAAGCGCCAAATGTGCTCAACATGAGGCTGAAGCTAATATATTCACTTCCTCATTGATGGATTGAGAAGCACTACTTTGGCATGGATTTTGTTTTGGATTTTGATCTAGGAATCAGTTTCCTGTTGATTACAGCAGGCAGAACATGCCAATATTTCACACAGACATATGTCCCCTAACTGATTCTGTTAAGGCAGTGGTTTTCAAGTCTCACTTTGTCCCCTACGCCCACTCTCCATTCCCCACCCCCACCCCAGGAGACATTTGGCAACATCTAGCATCATTTTTGATTGTCACAATTTGGAAGGGATGCTACTGGCATCTAGTCGGTAGAGGCACGGGCAGCTGCCAAACATCCTACAATGCACAGGACAGGCCCCACGACAAAGAATGATCTCACCCAAAATGTCAATAGTGCCAGGGTTGGGAAGCCCTGCATTGAGGCGTCCCTCTGTAGACACATTGGTGCATGAGAACTAGGCCCTGTTTATCTGTGTAGTGCTTTCCAAGATGTGTGGAAACAAAGCAGAAAAGAACAAGTTAAAAAATGGTAAGAAGACTGTGGTTCTTCCCTTGCCTATGATTTAGAAATTAAGATGCACAGCCTGTTCCTAAAGCAGAATATTTCAGTTTGGGGAGGTTTCCTAGGTAGGTCCCAGTCCCGGATCAAGGACTCTCCTATGGAAATATAATAAAAGGCATTTAGTATGGAATTGAACAGACGCTTGAGTGTGAAAAGGAGTTTTGGTGATTTCAAAACCATATTTGTTTTCCACATTGAAAATGTTCAGGTCATTTTCTTGTCCTAAGAAGATAACCACTTGGACAAAAATATCCACTTGAAATGCAGGTGAAATGTAAATTGCTACTCTTCTACACAGACAATCCAGTGTATTTATACTTAATCCATAAAGGCATGATGTTACAAAACACATTTGTATATTGTGAAGCCATCTGGCATCAAATTTTCCAATTTATAGACAACTTTGTATTTACATAACAAATTATTAAATCAACCATCTTTCCGGTTTATAAAAGGTCGCTGAGGTACACACACAGTGTGTATAAAAGCAGATAAGGCTGATATTACATATGTACAGTAGATACAAATTAATTTTTCATATTTGAAGATAATGCTTTTTATATATTTTTTCTGTATCAGACCCCCCACTGTTAGCAGGATTTCCCATGCTTGAGTTGTTTATTGCTTTTTGGCTCACGGATTTAAAATTCACTTCTGGGTTGTTTACACGTATGAATTACTAATGTTCTTATCTCTTTGGCTAATGCAAATGTGATAGAGTGAATGAAAGAAAAGATAAATTAATTCAATATTACAGTTCTGGCTGTTGATATTATTTTTTTCATAGCCCCCAAATGAATCAAGTAACGCACAGCTCATTTTATACGCTACATTGAAAAGTCTTTAGACTTGTGTTAAACACCATTTGGGCATCAATGGGCAAAGTAAACAAGGTATCATATTTTCGGTAAGGTCTAGAATCTTGGCTTCCTTTTCAGAAAGAGTAATGTCACCAACATCTGAAGCATCTTAGATTTTAAAATCTCAATGCAAAACCACTTGTGACTTACAAGGGAACATTGCAAACTGCAGAGAAGACTACCGGAGTTAACCACAATGTGTTACCCTGGTCTGAAAGGAAAAAAGAATTACCTCATGGAATAAGTCAGTTGGGAATCTTCATAAAACTTACAGAAAGCAAAATAGCAGCTCTCTGCTGTTCCCACAATTCTGCAGTGTTACATTCAAAAATGAAGGTGGGGTTTACTTGAAAAAGAGACATTGCCAATAACTCAAAGTCAGGGTCCAACTACAAGAGTAAAAGTGGCCCATGATATCACAAGGGATGAATGCTCTTAAAGCATTTACATTCACAAGGAGACTGAAAACTACAAACCAAAAATATTCCTTTAAATAAATAAAAACCCTGATTACTTTTAATGCTACAAATGAGACAAATCAAACAAGAGCTGCTCAGTTAATTTTCATTCGCTTGAAATAATCTTTAAAAACTACTTAAAGATGTAGTTTATTCTCGTTGTGCTTCCTAAGACTGTTAAGGGACACAAAATAAAATGAGATTTTCTTTTCCAAGAGGGGTATTATGTTCTTTGAAGGAGCAAAAAAATTTTTCATTGTTTCAATTGTCAGATTTGTTGGGGGGAGAAAAAAGTTTACTTTAGGAAATAAAAAATTTACTAATGTATAAAGGCTAGCCTTCATTTTTAAAAAATGAATTGGCTTCAATACAAAGAGAAAGAAATGGCTCTATGGGCAAAATTCAAGTATGAGTGACCAAGTTTTTAATTGTAAAGTAGGTGCAACATTTAAAAAAATGTTACAGCACTGCATGACCTGTAATGCTAACAATATTTACATTAACTGCTTACACGAAACCATATAACTGTAAAAGAGAGGGGGGAAAACCCCATGTGGACTGGAACAACAACACCTAGCAGCCACATCAAAGCCATAAGCAACCAGTGAAATCATGGGCACAAACATACTTTACATGGTCTACAGATGTAAAGTATACATTGGTGGGGAACCACACATCTAATTAGCTTAAAATATCTAAAAGAAGGCCAGGTGGACACAAACTCGTTCTAAAGACAGGAAAGGCTAAAAAAACTTCTACGTATCAACACACACATCCACACCCACATATATGCAGACACACGCCATGCACAAACACGCATATGCATCTATCTGGGAATAAAAACAACCATGTAGACAGAACAGTAGAAAAGCAGATTGGTGGGGGGACAACAAAAGACATTTATGGTTTAAATATAGCAAACACGCAAAGATGTGTCAACTGAACTACACAAAAGATTACTTAGGGCGACTGCGCGAAGGACCGGCAGACAATCCCACTGTTACATGAAAGACAAAATGGACCTACCCCTACAAGGAAGGTTTCCTGCCTCCAGGCCATGAAGCCTGGGTGCCAGTTGTATTCCATCAGGCGTGGGGGTAGGGGTGAGGGTGGGAGTGAAAGTACAGTGAGACACAGGAGACCCAGGAGACCCTGGGGGGAAGAACTAAGAGCTGTTGCTATCAAAAGTGAGCCCTGGTGGAGTGCTCTGTGCTGTGGCCCCAAGAAACCAACTGGAAGAATGACCTTGGTCTCCTTTTTCCTGAGTTACTGGAACTCTGCTACATCGTGGGAGTGAGGAGTATGCGGGGTGGATGAGAGAGGAGGGATAGTGGAGGTGGTGGGCATCTGGGGGTCCAGAGCCTGCTATTGAAGGGCTCCCGGCAACTGGAGCATGAAGCTGTTGAGTGAGCCCCAGGCTAGGGGACAAGGCAGCGAGCGCTCTCTAGGGGTTTATGGGTTTAGGGGTGGGGGCTGGTGATTCTAAGAATAAAGGGATAATGGATCCCTTCTTTTGACAATCCATCAGCTGAAGTCAGGCTGGAGGCTGACTTCTCTCAAGTGCGTGGGAGACAGGGTTATACCACCACCACAAAAATCGTGAAAAAAGACGGAAAATCGTGTTGTGCTACATTTCTTATTAATAACCTTGTACTTTACAATGGCTCACAGTTTTAGGTTTGTATACTTGTAATGTAGTATTTTCTCTCTACATTTGTTTCACATTTTTTTTCTTACTTAATATAATATAAATAATTTGGTTAATAGATTTAACCTGCACATTTCAGCCACATTAATATATATAAGAATCTGTTAATGGTATAAATAATTCTTTAAATAAAATAAATCTGATATGTTACATAATACTGATAAAAAATTACCATTGCTAATAATTTTGTAAGCCACCTTCACTTCTGGTTTGAGTAATACTGATGAATGGCTATGACACTTGCTGTGATGATTGGTTTTTTTTTTTTTTTTTTTTTTTTTTTTTTTGCCACTACAAGAAAACTGACTTATAATCAACCTTACCTCTGATAATGGTTTTGAAGGGGGGCTTTTGCCTCCAGGTGTGGAAACAGAGTTTTATCTTGTCCGGTATTGTTTGCCAAAAAAATTCAACTCTGAGCATCCGTGGTGGTGCGGCCTAAGCTATCTGAGTCAAGAGGTGGCTATCAAACATTAACTACAGAAATGACTGAGTAAAATATTCCATCTAAGATTTTTTTTTTTATAAAACCTATTCTACTTTAAAACTTAGGTAAAAAAAATATGCAACAAATGGTTGCAGTTTCTGAATTCTTAATTTAGACCTGTGAGCCCTCATCCCTTTAGGAATCTGCAAGGTTTTGATTTCCTAGGCACCCGAAATCGGGTCCAGTGCTTCCGGATAAGGTTCATTCCAAACAGACAATAGAAATGGACACTCGGTGGTGTGCAATGTATGTCATAATTCAGGTAATACATCGTCATGCCTTTTCTCTGCTGTTAAATACAAAAACAGCATCTTTTACATTATCATAGAAAAGCATTTAGGTTGTATTTTTATTTATCACTTTACACTGGTAGTCTCTGGTAGGTGTACTCCATAGAAACCAAAGGATTTTGTACACTATTTCTTTGTACAATAAAAGATAAAGTGTGCATTAGGTACGCTTGTACATGACAATATTGTACAATATTTACATTTCTGATATCGCCATGAAATTCTGCATTTTCTATATACAACATTGAAAATTCTTCAGAAACATGTGGACATTTCTTATAATCACAATTTTAGTATTATAGAAAAAGCTTCTCAGTAATCTCTTGACCATTTATTACTCTCATCATTCAGGGATTTTGATTGGCTTTCCAGCATTCATTATCCTTCCTCATCAAAAAAAAATATCGTATCACTGTTTCTTTTAGCACCCTGTGGTGGTGGTAGCTATCTGCCATAGTATAAATACTGATATAACAGTGGCTATATCAATACCTATATAGAGATAATATCTGTGCACGTTCCTTTAATAAACACTGCGCATTGGTGGAGTAGTCCCTGTTATCTGGAGATCTTCCTCCTCTTGGGTTTGGGGGGTCTCATTTGTCTGTCTCCCTGTGGGATTTGGTGAACCTGGAAATAAAGAGGTGGGGAAAAATAACAACAAAGGTTGAAAGTACAAGCACCATTCGATTTCTGACAAAGAAACAGGGGAGGAAAGAGATTCCACCTTTCATTTCCAATCACTGATCTCCTGAGCCATTTAAAATTTTTACCAAGATTGTCCATAGTCACTACAGGGAAGGAGGAGTCCTAGGAACAGATGAGCAGAGCAAACCTGTAACACTGGAACACAAGGGAGGAACCAGAGAACATCATGTGCGGGAAATGACGTGTGCAGTTGCTACCTCTGCTGTGCATTTAAGACAAAAATAAAGCCCTTTTTGTTAGGGATCCCTAGATCGCCAACTTCAGCAGAGTCTAGAAAAGCAGAAAAATACATACCAAGCATGTTTTCTTCTTCACTTCATCACCTGACTTATTTTACAGCTACTAAGAAGGGTCAGAGATGGTAAGAATATGCACTCAGCTCAGCCCATGGAAGTTTATTTAAGAGAACAATCAGAGTGAAAAATAGAAGATCACTACCATCTGTTGGCAGATCTGAGCTTGTATAGTCTGGAAAGTGTAACTGATGAACTCATCTCTGTATACTAAATGCAGAAACTGTAGCAGTTAGGGCTGTGTATCAGATTGAGCAGGCATGGAGCATGGCAGAGCATGGTTACCAGGTATCGGACAGCAGGTATGGTTTGGAGGGGCAGAGGACAGGTGCTAGGGAGGTGATCAGGTGCCCCACAATGTTTGTGGTTACTGACAGGAGAGGGCAAGCCTAGACCCAGGAAAGGCAGGATGGTCCCAAGGCCGTGGTGTAGCTAATGTTTAACAACCAGTACCCTGTGGAGGGACACAAGCCGAGTGTAGGATATGCCAATTTCCATGGTGTACGTACTTGTACCACAGCCAATTTCAAAGTTACCAACATAATGTCACAGAATTCATAATTAGGAGATGTTCCCAATCAGCTCTCAAGATCCACTACAAGTTGGCTTAATTGTTTTAAAATAATGTTAAGATAACAACGAAGGCCAATGCTATTCGAAGGCAAACGCAAAAAGCTGTTTTAAAAACTTAAATTTTAAAAGTAACATTTATAAGTTTGTCACACTGCCTCTTCCTCCTAACCTGTCCATATACATTTTTTAAAAACCACTAGTTTCTGACGAAGAGCGATAACTAAAAACTTGTTATAATTGAGGAAAGAAGCCTTTATCCAAGGCTGCAAAGAAGTCTTGGTAATCTGTGAACCAAATATGGCCTGAAAAGGTATCTTGTTTAACAGCTATATGATGTTTCAATGTTTACAAAGACAGTTGTCAACATGAAAAAAGTTGGAATTTTACTTCTAGACTTTAGCACCTTATGAAAAATTGGAGGAGCTGGCAATTCTGGCATAATTTCCCATAGGTTTGGACCTGCTGGAGTATGGAAGAAGGAGTTCCTTCTGGAGAGAGCAAGGCCGCCAGGTTGCCCCAATCCCATCACTCCTCACTGCCTGCTGGCCACAAAGGCCAAATGTCCTGCAGCAAAGACCAGCAAGAGGCTCACGGAACCCATTTTCTCTTCTTCCTGAACGGGCACATTGTAGAATGCATTTCCTAGTCCATTTGCCTTAAGAAAGCCAGATGAGGGCGTCAGTCCAGTGGAAAACAGCAGAAGTGAGGAGCCTATCCTGGCTCCCCTGTGCATACTCACTTCTCTCACCTGCTGGCTGCATGCAAATGATATGAAGGAGCACTCGGAAGCCCTGAGGAATGGGGGACACTAGAAACAGAAAGAAGAACCTGGGCCTCTGAATGACTGTGTGTGGAAAGCCCTTCCCCAACCGGCACCAGACTGAAGTAAGTAACAGTATCTATTGTGCTGAGCCTCTAAGGTAGCCTCCTTGACCTCTAGTTGGCATTTTTCAATCCACTTGAATTGCTGTTTTTTCTCACACCTGACCCACTTTACTTAGTGTATTTGCCTGGCCTTGGAAGGTGTTGGACTTCATGATCCCTGCTTCCGAACTTTCCTACATTCTGTCAGGAAGTTTAACATCTCAGGGCCTTAATTCATCCATCTGCAAAACGATGGGTTAGATCACAACATCTCTAAAGCCCATACCAACCCCAACATTCTATGAGTCTATAACTTATACCTGTCAATAAGTAGCCACTGAATGGGTTGTTGGGGTCCAGGTGACTTTAACACAAAGTGTTGAGTGAAAGTAAATTAGCTTTCATTGCTGAATAGCCTTGGATAATTCACATTTTTTAAAAGAAATTACCAAAATTATATTTTGAGTGTTTACACTCACCAATGTTTGAATTAGAGAACAATGATGAAACTTCTCACATTCGATACTATTATGTGAACAGTTAAGTAAAAATGTAAAGAAAGAACAGACACAACTTCTTGAAAACCAGAGGTTACTATGTTCAGTAATTTAACAATAGGACTTTGTGCCAAATATTTTACTTTTTAGGTAACAATAGAAAGGAAATGAGAGGTCGATACACTCTTGATCTTGACCCTATTGTTCAATATCCCTCTCCCCCTTTTTTTTGGTTCTATGGACAAAGAGAAATTTGCATTATTGAATATTTAGGCAACAGTAATGGCCACTGCTGTGCAGAGAGTTAAATGCATAAAGCTGTGGTTTGAACTTTATTTTTTGCTGCTTGCGTTTAGAAGGAATGTTATGTGGGAAAAACAAAAGTTATCTCAGGAAAAAAGACACAGTTAATACTACTAGGTTATTTTTTCTTAAATTACTTTGAATCTTTTCTGATATCAGTCTTTTTTGGAGCCTAGCAATTTAGTATTGCTACGTGAGTTGCTTGTCAATATTGAAGACACTTTACCAAAAAGTGTAATACAATTTATTTTCAAAGAAACATAGTATAATGGAAAAATAAATTAACTTACAGTCCCAGACATTTTGTCCAGTTCACTCATGGCCTCATGAATAGCAGCTTCTAAATGGTTATTTAGCTTTCCACTTCTGGAATTAATCAAAACAACACACCAGATTAACAAATTAAGGAAACAAAGTCTCAATTTAATCCCCTAATCAGAAAACAGAAGCACCAATTCCACCCTAGTCAATTTATATTTACATTTGAAAAAGTCAGATGACAAACATCCCTGGATTCTCACCACTTAATACTAATAATAAAGTCACAGAACTATGAAAAAACGGAGCACATGATAGGGGACAATGGATTCTTTCCCTTTCCACATGCTTCTTCCACAGTCGGATGATTTTGCAAGAAAACTGGGCCGCGGGTCTCTTTTCCCACAGACGCAGCCTGTCGTCCAGGATTCCAGCCTGCCCTGCACTGCCTGTTCTGGCCTGTCTTTCTCAGGCAGCCAGGCTGCGTGGCCAGGGGGAGGGCGGAGGGGCTGAACTGCAGACTCTGGCCACTAGGGAGCTCCCTCTGCCCTCGCTGCCGTATCCCGGCCTCTGAGTTGAGCAAGTGAAGGCTGAAATCCTGGTGCCTGCACAAGTTCTGGGTGGGAAACAGTTTCACAATCTATCACACCTAAGGCTCCCTCCTGGGTCCACCACCTTTTCTGCAAAACCGAAGTGACTTGACTGAACAGATAAAGAATGGTGTCTCAGAGTGTCTATCGCTCATCTGACTTTTTCTCTCTACTCAGCCTAGCATTACACACATGTGCAGCCTGAATAACACAAAACGGTATATTCAAACTATAGGAAGCTGTGCA
Organism: Herpailurus yagouaroundi; assembly: GCF_014898765.1. Taxonomy (NCBI): domain Eukaryota; kingdom Metazoa; phylum Chordata; class Mammalia; order Carnivora; family Felidae; genus Herpailurus; species Herpailurus yagouaroundi. The sequence continues at coordinate 31,639,792 of NW_024412395.1, read as the reverse complement.
ACGAACTACTTAAAACCAGGCAAATCCACACCACCTACCTCTGTAATTATGTACCCTTTGTCTATTCTAACTAACTTACTTTATTCTTTTTTATGCATATAGTTACGCAATTATTCTGAGTACTACGCTGATTCATTTCATTTATCTTGTCACAACAATTACTAGAAAAGCTGCAGAGATAAAGCTGCAGGCTGTCAGCATGGTTTTCCAAGAGTTAAGTCTCACCTCGGCACGTACACGGAGATTGGAAATTTGCAGTTGGGGAAGAATTTGGCTCATAGTCCCATTTAGTTTGGCTCACGTCGTGTTTAAAAACATATTTGAACTTTAGTGGAATGCCTTTACATGAGGCCTTGTGGTTTACCACAGCCCCCACCAGGTTTTACCCTCATACGCAGGGACTAGACAATTCGTACATTTAGTTTCTGCATATACCCTGAGGAGTATACTGCTGGGCATATCACAGATGCTCCACATACTTCCTAAATAAAAAATCTGTCCAAAGCTAACACGACGTCTGTATATTCTGGGATATACATATATGAACTTGAATCAGTTTAACTGGAAAAAAAAGATTAATGTATTGGTTTTAACTAAATGATGTGGGCAGTACAACAGGAACCCCTTACCTTTTGCTGGCCTGTAGGCTAGCCTCTAGCTTTCACATTCTTCCTATTTATTTTTAGAAATATAAACAATGCAGAAAAGTGCATAGAATAAGTTAACCTGTAACAAATCCACTTCTGAAAATAAACTGATAATAAATTATTATTTCCTTTCTTTTTTATTAGAAAAAAAAAAGCTGAAGTTCCCATTTGTTATTAATTCCTAGTCTCATTCTCTCCTCCTCTTCTCCCCAAAGGCAACTATGTTGTGTTTTTTTATAGTATGTTTTTATACTTCATACGATATATCCATGAATGGTACGTAGTGCTGTCTTTTATGTGTGTGTGTGTGTGTGTGTGTGTTTAATATACACACAAAGGTGTCCATCAAGGGTGGTATGGTATACATGCCCTTCTGCAACTTGTCTCTTTCTCCCTTATCACTGTTTTCGGGCACTGTTTAAGTTGATATAATCTATTCATACACTGTCTTTTATTTACCTACCTATTCCAATTTTAAGGGACCATGGGCATCTCATGGAGTTGGTCTGAGTTGCTTTCCCAGTAAGGAGTTTGCCAAGCCTGATTCTGGGTGACTGGGCGGGGAGGGGGGGGGGGGGCCATCAAATGCCAGGATTCCATGGGGTCATGTAAGCTTGGCTGGGGTTGGATTGGGATCCCATTTGTGGGCTGTTTGGCAAAGGTCTTGACAGTATCATACATTGCCTAGTTGCCTAACACTATTACACCTTGTGTAACATGTTACATAGTTTTGTCCTATTTCTTTTGTACTTAAAAGTATGAATATACATTTCAAAGGATATTTGTTATGGATTTTTATTGTAATATCTTATGGGTTTATATTTGACTACCTAAAGTTCTAAATGTCTAAAATGAAGGTAAAACATTTCAATAGAAAACCATTAGAGAATTTTGGTTCTCTCACTTTTACCTTAATAACAAGAATTGTTACTATTTATTGAAAATCGTCTATTTGCCAAGAGTTGTGTTAAATCTTTATATACATTATCTCATTTAATCTTTACAGCAAACCTATGAAATCAGTATATGACAACTGTTTCTATGCCATACTTTATGACTTTATAGGGAGAACTGGTGAAACCGATTCTAATTTGTCAATGAAGAACATGGATATTTAACTACAAACAGTTTTTAAAAGTAATAAATTCAAAGAGTCATGAAAAAGGTTTCCCTATGAAAAATTGCAATAACATCACCATTAAGGTACAAAAATAATTCAATATTACTTGCTGAACAAAAAGATAGAATTTAGGGGTCGCCTGGGTGGCTCAGTCAGTTAAGCATCTGACTCCTGATTTTGGCTCAGGTCATGATCTCACAGTTCATGGAATCAAGCCCTGCATTGGGCACTGCACTGAGCATTGAGCCTGCTTGCGATTCTTTCTCCCTCTCTTTCTGCCCTTTCTCCACTTGTGTGTGTGCACACACACACCCTGTCTCTCTCTCTCTCTCTCTCTCTCTCTCTTAAAATAAATGAATAAACTTTAAAAAAAGAGAGAATTTAGGACTTTGTGATCTCTTTCTTCAACAAGATATTTAAAATGTTTATAAAGAGTTTACATTAATTTAAGCTAAATTTATTTTTCCTTTAACAAACTTAAGTACTTAACAGTTAAGTAATTGACTATTTGTGGAAGACAGAATAAATACAGAGAGGTGGGGCATGAAATTACTTGAATGCATCATGAGATTCAAGAGGTAAAGGGAGACTCTCCCAGGTGTTAAAGCTGCAGACTAATTTTTACACTAACTGGTCAGGTCAGGGAAGAATGCACTTAAAAGAGGAAGAAAAATTTCCATGAGTTCATGAAATGAATAATTAGTCAAAATTCAGTCTTCCAGTACAGAGGGCCTCCCTGTGGAGTTTCATCCACTATTTTCTATTTCCTGCTGACATTTAATAATAAACATTTTTACTAATGGACACTCTAAAACCTACTTGATTAAGCAATAGATGTTCATATAATGACATTTCTAGTTATTAATGGAGATAATTGCCACTTCCATTTTTCACTGCCTATATTGTCACACATTATCCTTATCTTCACTAATCAAGGAAAAAGGCAGGTACACATCTGTGAATGGTATAAGAAATGAGGAAAATGAGGAACCACATGTCGCTCTACACTGTCAGTTTAGAATTTAAGCAACTCGCTTCATGTAGAATGGAACAAATTTGGGTGAGACCTAGACATCAAGAATCGTAGATTCTGAAACTTAATCCACAGAGAAAGTATGAAGAATTTAAGGAATTTAGCATAACTACAATTTCTTGATCTTAAAGTGGAAATAGGATGTATTTTATCACTTTATCACTTTTGAACTCCACAAAAACCAGGTTGCCAGATTTTAAATTTATGTGTAAGTATAGGTAGAAGATTTGATCCTCATTTCAATGAAAATCATAGCAAATCTAAAAGCTATGAAATTTTTTCTTTAATGAAGCTATTTCCTCTTTCAAGTATAAAATGACCCTGAGTAATGTTTTCAACAAATATGTTAATATTTCTTCTGTGATTAGGCTGTAATAAGCATATACGTTTAAAGATATTTATTATACAGTTTGGTTGTAGAATATTAAAAATTAAAATGATTACATAGAATTCTAAACATCTAATATGGTGGTAGAATGTTTCCACTGGCAAAAATATCTCATAATTTCATTTGCTTCACCTGTATCTTTATAATAAAAATAGCTGTTTACTAAATACTTACCATGTGCCAAGTACTGTGTTTATATGATCTATATTATAACAATGCTAAGAGGTAGATATTAATATGCCCATTTTGGGGCGCCTGGGTGGCGCAGTCGGTTAAGCGTCCGACTTCAGCCAGGTCACGATCTCGCGGTCCGTGAGTTCGAGCCCCGCGTCGGGCTCTGGGCTGATGGCTCAGAGCCTGGAGCCTGTTTCCGATTCTGTGTCTCCCTCTCTCTCTCTGCCCCTCCCCTGTTCATGCTCTGTCTCTCTCTGTCCCAAAAATAAATAAACGTTGAAAAAAAAATATTTAATATGCCCATTTTATTAAAAAAAATTTTAATGTTTATTTATTTTTGAGAGAGAGAGAGAGGCACTGTGTGAGCAGGGGAGGGGCAGAGAGAGAGGGAGACAGAATCTGAAGCAGGCTCTAGGCTCTGCTCTGAGCTGTCAGCACAGAGCCCGATGCAGGGCTTGAATGTGTGATCATGAACATGAACTGCGTGATCATGATCTGAGCTGAAGTTGGATGTTCAATCGACTGAGCCACCCAGGTGCCCCTCTATGCCCATTTTAGAAATGAAGAATTTAGGCTCAGAGAGGTTAAGCAACATATGCAAGGGCATACAGCTATGAAGTGATGGAAATAGGATATGAACTCAGGCCCCAAACCAGTCTCTAAATCATCTTATCCAAATGCCACCTTCCTTTTTCACTCACTTTCTCTCTCCTTTTCCTTTGTCTACAAAAAGCAGTCACATCATTGCCAGTTAAAAAATTCTTCCAGTTATTTTTCAGGAAAATTTATATTATGGGTAGAAAGAAGACCAAACTAATTTGTATCAACTCTCTCTACTCCCTTCTTATTCACTCTTCAACCCATGGCCACTTCGTTTTTACACCTGCCACTTTATTGGAAATGGTTTTCATGGTTGCCAATAGCCTCCAAATTGCCCAGTTTCATGGAGATTTTTCAGTTCTTGTCTTACTGGACTTCTGTTTATCATTCTGGAAGCTTTTAGCCTTTGGTTTCTAACACCCTGCTCCCCTGACCCCCTATTCTCTTCCTCCTTTTTGATTATTCCCATCTGCTTCATTATCTCTAGTAAACATTCAAATGCCCAAGAGGTTCAATCCTTAACCCACTGTTCAAATTGGCCAAAGGATCTCTGTGTGATCACAGCCATTTTTACGTAGTCAAATATCACTTCTTCCCAGTGTCAGACATGGGTTCAACATAGTCCACAGGCACCCCACATGCACTCAACAGCCCCCCTGTACTAAATTCCATTTCAGTGTCTCCACCACCCACCAGGTCACCCCAGCTGAAACCCTGAAAGTTGCCCTTGATTGCTTGCTCTCCACATTCCAACCAATCACCATGATGTTTTGTGAATTTTCCCTCCTAAATATTTCTTGACCACGTTCCTTCTCCTCCATTCTCATCACTCCTGTTCTGGTTTGAGCCCTCATTCTCCCTTGACTGCTGCCATGGCATCCTAAACAATGTCCCTGTTTCCAATATGGCTCCCCTAAAATTTATCCTCCGTACAGACATATCTAAAGTGAAAATCCATCTAGCTGTCCCATCAGGCACTTCCAATAAGATAAAGGATCCCACTGGCCCTTACTAACCTCTTCATGATCTGATTGCTGCTTATACCTTTGGCCGCATCTTTTACAATTTCCTGTCTGAGGCTTTATAGTCCCCCAAATCCAACTGCTGATCTCATGTAAACATCATCCCACCCCACCCCATCTTGGTCTTTGTTTTCTTTGTCTGGCTAATACATATGTATTGTGCAAGACCTGGCTCAGATATTTCCTCTAGAAAGTCTTCCTTTACCTGAGTTTAATGCCACTTTCTATGATCCCCAAATACACTATACATATTGCTGTCATTGCAATTTTAATATTTTAATGGCTTCTGGATCTCCCTCCTTTGCTAAACAGTGAGTTCCAGGGGCTGTAGCACTGGGCCCAACACAGGTTTTTGCTCAATTAGTCTCCTTAACTAGGGCAATAACTAAATGATTAAGTAAATGAATAAACACATGATTGGGTTCAATACACCATTCATCACTTATGTGACCTTCAACTAATTATTAAGGTTATTTGGGTTAAAGTGTCTTCATTCATAAATAGGCATAGTTATTCTGGCCCATCTTGTGATTGGGAGAATAAAATAATCGAGTTTAAATACTATATGCAAAATGTGAAGTATTCTAATGGGCATTTATAAGGCAAGTTGGTCTGAATAGACAATAGCATAATAAGTAAAGCTGTTTTTACTAAAGTTTGCCTTAGATTTTCTTCTTTTACCTCTCCAATCCATATTCTAGATTTATGGTTTCATGAGTTTATGTAGATAATGCCACTTAGGACCCATGCAAATTCACCACAACTTGTAAACTAGCTTTGAAGAAAAACAATTTAAAATTGCTATTTATTCCTTATTACCTTTCAAAATTGATTAATACCAAATTTATGGGGAAAATGAAATTCATTTCAAGGCAGTATATTTATAAATATATATTTAAAAATTTTTTTACTGCTTATTTATTTTTTGAGAGAATCAGAGTGTGAGTGGGGGAGGGGCAGAGAAAGAGGGAGACAGAATCCGAAGCAGGCTCCAGGCTCCGAGCTGTCAGCACAGAGCCCAATGTGGGGCGCGAACTGACAAACCATGAGATCATGATCTGAACGGAAGTCGGGACGCTTAACCCACTGAGCCACCCAGGCGCCCCTCAGGGCAGTATATTTAAATATTTTAAGGAGTTATTTCATTTCTGTTATCAGTCAATTGGATATTTTGCACATAATTCAGCTAATGGCATATCTCACTAGAGGAAAGATTTGAGAGATCTTTTACGTCAAATAAACAAGTACTATTGAATACTCCATAGCAAACAGCCCATTGCAAGTTTGTGATTTAGGTAATTTGCAATTTCCCTCCTTTTCTCCAGACCTTGTATTAATTTTATGGGCCTTATCCTACTACAAAGCTCTGCATAGCAAGTAGTACTTCAGTCGGAGCAGAGGGGACTTACCTCACTGTATTCCTTATCAGATCTACAGCAAACCTGGCTATTCACTTGATCATCACCACAACCCTCACTACCTTCCAAAGAACTCCTGAACACAGGGGGAGTTTGCTTATTGTGGATGGCATCTTTTTGTGAGACATTCTATTGAGATGAAGAGTCTCCCTAAGAGTTGTTGAATTTTAAAATTTTACCTCTGGCAAGAATTATTAAAGATACCACTAAAAGAAAAAGTGCTCTTTAATAGATACTATTGATATCATTATGTACATAAGACACACTATTAATCATTCTGATCTCATAATTCTTAGATGTTCAATAATGTGAAAATTGTAGTAATTGAGCAGGTATGTCAATTATATGTATATATTTTTAAATGTTTATTTCTGAAAGAGAGAGAGAGAATGAGCAGTGGAGGGGCAGAGAGAGAGGGGGACAGAGGATCCAAAGCAGGCTCTGCACACTGACAGCAGTGAGCCCCATGCAGGGCTCAAACTCACAAACCATGAGATCATGACTTGAGGCAAAGTAGGAGGCTCAACGGACTGAGCCACCCAGGTGCCCCCATTATATGTATTTTTAAAATAACTTTTCATGTGCATGTACAGAAGCACATTTGTAGTTCTCTACCTTAAGATGAAATAATAATTATGATACATAAAACTACATTGTATGACAGGGAAACTGTGTTTCAAACATTATCTACTTGTCCTTACAACATTTACCCAGAACATACTAGAAATACTTGAATAATAACATCCCAAAGTACAACTTCTTGTTATAATTCCAAAGAAAACCTATTACTCCTGCCCCAAGAAAAAAGAATTATTTACCATCACTTTGACTAATAGTTAATTGGATGAAATTACTTACTTGTGTACAGTTGGGGATATCTCCTCAGCCCCTCCTCCTGAAGGGACAGACTTTTTTTTTTTTTAACTTTTTTTTTTAACGTTTATTTATTTTTGAGACAGGGAGAGACAGAGCATGAACTGGGGAGGGTCAGAGAGAGGGAGACACAGAATCTGAAGCAGGCTCCAGGCTCTGAGCTGTCAGCACAGAGCCCGACGCGGGGCTAGAACTCACGGACCGCGAGATCATGACCTGAGCTGAAGTCGGCCGCTTAACCGACTGAGCCACCCAGGCGTTCCTGAAGGGACAGACTTTTACTATACTTTTATTTTTTAATTTTTTACATTTTTAAAAATTAAAAACATATGTATGTATGTTTGTATGTATTTATTTATGTTTTAGTAATCTCTACACCCAGTGTGGGGTTTGAACTCATGACCGCGAGATCAAGAGTCGCATGCTCTCTGACTGAGCCAGCCAGGCACCCCTTGCTATACTTTTAGAAACTACTTAATTGGCAAACATTGAGAGTGTTTCTTTCCCAGTAAACGAGAGGGATGGACATGGAGGGAGTGAGGAAAGAGATGATGAAGAGGGACATCCCACACACAGTACAAATTGTTAAGAAAAGAAAATATTTTCTGTAATAGCTAACTAATTTGGCTTGTCTATAATGATCCTCTTGGGCGATAACCATTAAACTACACTTAGGGAGGCCCTAAGATGGACAAAATTAGTGAGATTTTCTTGTCCCTATGAATAAAACCCAGTAAATTATATACTTGAGAAAGAAATGGCAAAAAAAATAAATAAAATAAAATAAAATTGGTGCTTACTTTCTGTTCCTTTTCCGGGCTCGGCTGTAGGCTTCTAAACCTTCTGTTAGTGTCTTCAACTTCTCGGGCTCCACCTGAGTGAAGGCATGAAGACCAAACCATATTACCCAGACCTGCAATTGTTAACACCGTTTTTTACTTTCCTGCTGTGGGGAGGGAGGCTTAACTTTCACTGCCCTGTCAGGTGTCCTGTCCTTGCTCAAGCTGGGGCTGATTGTGTGGCTCCAGGCTGTAACATCAATGGAAATGAAAGATTGGTTGGCTTTCCAATTGTCAACAGTTTGTAAAGAATGTTTTAAGAACAAAATCTGGAATTTAAATAGCCTTCAATTCACAAAATCATATAAATCAGAGATGGTTTGCTTCCCCTACTGCCTGATACCCAGCTACTGCAAATCTGTTCTCCAGGAGAAGGGGGACAGGAGCGGTGGTGAGTGAAGGGGGCGGCCTTTGGAGCTGGCAGACGGAAGTTTGAATCTGACCTCCTCGGTTTCTAGCGTGAAAAAAACACTCAAATGTTCTGAGCTCAGTTTCCTCCTCTTTAAAATGAGGACAACGATACCTACCTTCCTGCTACTATGGCTGTGATGATAAATGCAGCAAGTCATGTTGAACACAGCCAAGCACAGAGCGGCTATTATTACTTAGGACATGTTGGGTTCTGCAGAGGCCACAATTTGAGTGGGAGGTGGGCCACCTTAGTCCTTACTGCTGTGGGAAGAGGTGTGGCTACACCTTGTGGGCGTGTCCTCTCCCTTCTTGCTTCATCCCTGCCAGCCTGTGTGAAGCTTGCTACTTCTTCACAGTGCAGCCACCAATGGTGGCTGGGGTGTTGGTGGGGGTGGGGAGGTGCAGGCTTTGCCATTCGCCCCCAGTAATCTCTGTCACGGTTCTTGAAGCCACCCCCCACCAAGAAAAAGTTGCTAAATAAGAAAACTTGTATGTAACTTGTGTATAAAAAGACCTTTAGAAAAACATTGTTATTTTTTGTCAATCTTAAAAAAAAAAACAATTTAAGTAAAAACAGTGTTGCTTGCTGTGTAAACACAGCTTCAAGGCAAGTCTTCTCAGCCATCGCTTAGGCCCCCCCCCGCCCCTATGCTACTTTTATATAAAAATTCAAGAAGTTGTCAAAATGCCTCATGGGTAAGACAATAAATACTAAGAAGCAAGGAAATGATTAACTTTTCTCTTGAAATCTTCCTGAGTCATGAATATCATTATTAAGTAATTTTTCTTTGACCCCTTCAAACTGAGCACACGGTAATGGGTAACAAAGGGTTTCATCTCTCAAGTTTGAAAACAGGTATTTCTAACTATTCAGTGAGGAAAACATATAATGAAGACACTTTCCTCTTCACAATTTTGTGTTTTGTCCAAAGGATGCAAATACACACGACTTCATGGGGGACACCCAATCTCTTGGATGCTAGAAAAGGAGACAATTTTGTTCTAACAGCACTTCACAGGAGCCATGAAGGAAAGCGTCTTGTTGAAATAAAAAAGGAAAGGAAAGGAAAGGGAAGGGAAGGGAAGGGAAGGGAAGGGAAGGGAAGGGAAGGGAAGGGAAGGGAAGGGAAGGGAAGGGAAGGTGCCTGGATACACTTTCACATTTCATGTTAGAAAAGAGGCTTCATTTTGTATTTACTCACATGAAGAGCATAGGAAAGATATTTCACACATTAATTTATGTAATCTATAGCTAATTCCACAGATATTTAAATAACCTCCTTTGGTAGTAGGAAGGAAGCTCTCTTGTAACATAAACTCATATTAGACACGAGTCGGTGTAGTGAAAGATCTCAGAAGGGAATGATGCAAAGCAACAGAAAGCGGATTCACAGTGAAACAAAGCAAGACGCCAACATGAAGACCTACCCCCTTGGTCTTAGTTCCTCAAAGTTAAGTTAAAACTATTTTTTAAACCTCAGTTTTTATTTTTAGTTAAATAAAGAATAAGGGGTAATAAAAATATTTCTTGTGCGTTTATTACGGGAAAGGTACTGTTCTATCATTTAATATGGTAATACTGCAAACTAGTATTATTTTTGTTGTTTTACACATGGGACTCAGTGAATTTAAGTAGTATAGCCAGCATTGAAACTCAGGTCTGACTGCAAAGCACTCAACCTCTCTCCACCATACCAACTCCAATATACATTGAAGTATACAGTCATTTAAACACCCACTCCCCCACCACAGATATACCAAAAAAATAGATCAAATTAATTTAAATCAAATCACATTTTTACAAAAATTTAGATAACACATGCCTAAATTTATCTTTTAAAATTTTTTATGGTTGGATAATTTTCTGGTAATTTTGCTGAACTAATACTCTTCTGTGATTTTTTCCCCCCCTTTAAATCGCCTGTAAGGCTGTAAGGTACTCCATAATGAACTATATTATTTATAAAGGATTCAATGACCTTGACACAGAAAGCAATGATGGTGCTTTCCAAAACTAAATATAAATAAGATACACATCACTGTTTATTTCTGATTTGACAAGATCATACATATCTAGAGGTAAATGTTTAGTTTATTTTGTTTCAGAATTTTAGTACTCTACTGGATTGTGAAATATATGAGGAGGGTACATTGTTTGTAGGGAATTATTCATACACTTATGCAATATTCAAGAAACTGTTTAAAGATACCGCCGTCCCCTCAGATGGTATCAGAGAACAAAATAAATTCAATTTTTAGTCAAATCGAAATCATATTTAATGATTTAATGAATACTCCCTCATAAATTACTTAGCTGACTTGTAAATGAGGAAAATACTGAGAAATCAAATACATAAATGCAACATTAAAAAGGAAAAACACACAAATATTTTTATAAAACTTACACTGAAGGAGCCAGTAATTCAAGACACTTAATACTTTGATCTGTAATTATAAACTTATGTTCCTGTACAGTCATAAGTCAGAAGTTCCATAAATTATTTAACTCTTATCTTGGTGAGAAATCAAGGGAGGACTTTATAATGTATCTTTCCTCATAATCTGCCCCATATTCTTACTCAAATAAGGATGATGTGAATAGTAATGACCAACATTGAATAACTCTCTTCACAGATGTCAGTTGAGACTTAGAAAAAAATTACCAGAATTTATATGTATTTATAGTTCACATATTACCTCATGTATAAATATACCCATATACTGAGTATTTTTTTGACTCCTAAAATCCTCCTTTCACTCATTCATATTCTTTAGACATCACAATTCTTCAACACAAATAGTTCTCTAGCCTGTTTGTTCAGTATGGTTGGAAATATACCCAGAAACATACCCATATACTCTTATAGGGAGGAAGTTTCAGACTTCTCTGAACAAACCTGAATCTCAGTTGCTATTTTTGTTCATGAGGCACACATTAAAATTTGTTAATTTAATTAAGTTTGATTTGGGGTCAACATGGTAGCATGTAGTGTATCGTAGAGGTAACTTAAATCTACAACAGAGGGAGACACAAACCTTTAAGGGAGCCAAACTGACCCTCTGAAAGTGAGGTGGGGTATATGTTAGAACCTGGATCAAAGATCTTAAATCACTTTTTTTTTTTGACGTTTATTCATTTTTGAAAGACAGAGAGCATGAATGGGGGAGGAGCAGAGAGAGAGGGAGACAGAGAATCCAAAGCAGGCAGCACAGAGCTCAACGCGGGGCTCAAACTCACAAACTGTGAGATTATAACCTGAGCTGAAGTCGGATGCTTAAACAACTGAGCCACCCAGGAGCCCCTTAGATAATGTCAAAATTTCCTGCAAGCTTGAAACCTGGTAATGGGATTGCATTTCTTGGTGATTTACTTGGCTCCTACTTAGTGCTGAGGCAAAGCTGTTCCACAAAGGTCAAAGGACAGAGTACAAGCCACATTCCAGATTTCCTAAGACAGACAGGACAGCTGAACTCAAACCCGTTCTTCATTCCTTACATTTCATCCAATTTTTACAATGTCCTCAGCTCCTGTTATTGGGGAATGGTATTGTGCACAGAGTACCAAGCTTAGTTTAGGAGACCAGACTGGGTGCCTGGCTTAACAGCCTGTCATTTGTGTTCTTAGGAATGCCACTTTGCTGAGTGTCAGCTCCCTGGCTTGTAAAATGGGGATGGTTGTGCATCTTTATGGGTCATTGAGAGAATCTAAAAAGATAATGAAGACGACGGTGCTTGAAAAACACCAAAGTGTCATTGGTGGCACGTGAAACAGGACCAACCTTTAAACACTTTTAATAGTTATATATTCATATGTTTATATTAGAAAAATACAAAGAACATTATACCTGTGATTTCACACATATTATATCTTAGACTAAGACTGAAGGAGTTATTTAAAAAGTGGCTTGAATGGTGCCTAGTTCATAATAGGAGTCCAAAAAGCATTTGTTGAATAAATAAATAAAGGAGTAAGTGAATTTGAATAAAGTTTCTAGCTAAATGGTCTTACAGGTAGCATGCAACTTTGGCTGAAGCCTGGGAACTACAGTTCTGAAGCAACAAGCAAATATGAGGCATTTATCAGGTTCATTATTGTCAAACATTTATTAAACAGTAAATATTAAAAAATATCTTCAACCTGAAAAAGTCCTGCTAACCTAAGGGCGATATTTCAGTATTTTTTTTTAAAGAATGGGAATTAATGATAAAGAAATACTTTGGAGTAAAGAGTTGACTCACCTGTGACAGAAGGATGAATCTAATTTTCCATCAATTGTACTCGTGGAAAAATCCCTAAAGCAAATCCCATTGTTCTTCCAAATGAACTAACCAAGTACACATGAACAATTTTTGCCAGTAGCATTATCTGAGGTTGTGTGTGTGTGTGTGTGTGTGTGTGTGTGCGTGCGTGTGTGTTTCCTTTCTTCTTCACTTTGGAAACAGTGTTTTTAAGTAGTGGAAAAGTATACTACAGGACTAGAATAAATCTATTCTAAATGTACAACAAATTTCACGTTGATCTGCCACACATAAATGGAATTAAATGGTTTGCGTAAGCTCATATTTCTAAAGCAGGACTGTTTAAAAGTTCACATCACAGAAACACGCATTGGCCTCAGACTAACTCTATGAACACTGTCCTGACAAGCTCGAGGACACTGTGTGGGTCTCAGCTATCTGCAAATGGAACTAGGCCTCTTTAACCTTGTTTAAGGAAAAAAGGTTACAAAATTCCACACTTCACTTCAGTGATGTTTACAGTCTCACCTGAGGTTTTACTTTGCTTAGTCTTTTTGCTAATATTCACATTTTTGGTCTTCTCTATTTCTTCATTTTTATTATCCTCCAAATTTTGACCAGGCACTGACTTTGTTAGCCTGGATTTTATCTTGCACAGAACTTTCCCAAAACTACTTTCCTCCCTTTCCAAGGAGATTCTGTTGCTACAGAGTGTTGATGGTCCTGCCACCCCACCAGCCACAACACAGCCCAAATACTGTGGTTGGTGACTGGGTGTGAAGACAAGGACTCATTTCCAACTGTAGTTAAGAAAATATAGAAGGCAAAGGTAATACACAAAGAACACTTTCGACAGAGAATAATAGTACTAAAGAATACAAATAGCTAATCTGATAATCAAGCACAGGAAGCTGGTTCTTCAAAGTAAAATGTTTAAACATCGCAAGAAAACTCAAACTTAAGCTATACATTCCCAAAATGCGACGGTAAGCTGTCTTTATGTTTCACACTGTCAAAATATGTGTGTGTGTGTGTGTGTGTGTGTGTGTGTGTGTGTGTGTGTGTGTGTGTGTGATAGTCACCTGACATACAGAAAGTGTATTGTCCTCAAATAAGTTTAGTTATGAGTTTTAATAATAAATGATGAGTTTTGTCTCATTTGAATGACTATTCAGAGAATTATTTTTATCTCTACCTGCCAAATATAATCATGTGAAAAAAGGCAAAGTGTAATTCTAAAGACAGAACCCTACCCACTGCTATTAAAAACATGCCTTTATTTGGTCATGTAGTGTGGCACTGAAATGTAGAACTTTTCTGGGTAATCAGGAGGTGTCTCTACCTGTCCACCAACAACCAATGTTTCATTGAAAAGAAACATTATGGTGCCAATCTAGAAATAAATCTTTTCCTAAATTTGGCTCAAGGCAGAATACACATTGAATGTAAGAGCAATGACATGAAGACCAACGGGAAATGTTCAAGAAGAGTAAAATTTATGTACTAAAAAAGGAATTTTATTATTTGATTATTACTTTGACAGACAATACTTGTAGGCTAGTTAATGTAAGATCAGAGATGGCAGATGATAATTTCAAAATATAGTTTAGAAAACAGGAGCACTTTTCCCATTTTTTTTAAATTTTTTTTTAATTAAAAAAAAATTTTTTTTTCAACGTTTATTTATTTTTGGGACAGAGAGAGACAGAGCATGAACGGGAGAGGAGCAGAGAGAGAGGGAGACACAGAATCGGAAACAGGCTCCAGGCTCTGAGCCATCAGCCCAGAGCCTGATGCGGGGCTCAAACTCACGGACTGCCAGATCGTGACCTGGCTGAAGTCGGACGCTTAACTGACTGCGCCACCCAGGCGCCCCATTTTTAAATAATGACTGAAACAAGTATATAAAGACACCCATTTCCCCCACCCCAGTTTCATAGACTCAAAATGTAAGTTTTGAGTGTGTACATCATGGTGGAGGTGGAGAGGTGTAATGCCAGCCGAAGCCACTTCCCTTTCCAAGAATTCCCTAATACTGTGCCAAGATCTGGCAGTGCGCCTCTCCGGCTATGATGATGTACTGGAGCCCAGCACTGAGGGCTTATTCTTGGCCACTGAACCTTAAACTATAAAGGATTTATGGTTCAGAGAGAAACTTGCATCATTTATTTAGAAAAAGTATAAATATCTTTCAGGCCATACTTCATGACAAACTGGTAACTGAAGGAAAGAATGTAGCAGAGGGTAAGGAGATGAATGCTACTTTCTGAGTGGTGTAATACCAGGCACAGGATATTCTCTAGTGTTGTCACATAGCTTCAGTATTGGGGCCGTATTCTGTAGGGGCGATTCGGTCCAACTTTCCATGGACTGTTAAAAATCTCTACTAATTAAAATTGTTGTATATGTGGGGGTGGGGTAGGAAGGTAAAGGAAGAAAGTCTGAGTTGGTAGTTTTTAGCAACACTGTTGGGAGGGACTTTCAAGCTTTAAAATGCTTCCAAGTAGAACTCGTGCTTGAAATAAACAGCTAATAACAACTTGTAATCTGATACGCCAATTTGTATGTGATGTGCTGAACTTGATTAACAAATGGTTATCAAATATTTCATCCATTAAACATATATATTATAATCCTCTCACCCTCAACCTGGTTAGTAAATCTTTTATTCATGGATAATGCATAGGTAAACAATAACTAAAGTCAAATTAGCACAATTCCACGGTGGTGAAATCCAAATTAATAAGGTTGTCTAACATAAAACAACAATAACAACAAAACAAAAACAAAAATAAAAAACCACAAAGAGATGAAAAAAAAATGGGCAAGGAGGCTAATTTTTACTGAGCCTCATTTGAGTGTTGGATAATCTACTTATGGTATCTCATTTAATTCTTAAGACATTATTTTGAGTAGGAACTGATATTCCCACTTGGGGGGTGAGGAGATTGCAGCTTGGGTGATTAATACAGCTACCCAGCATCATTTAGGAAACTGACACCCCTGGGATTAAGCTCATGTGAGAATGCCCAAAGCCTATACCTCTTTCTGCCACACTCTGCTTTCTCTCTAGTTCTCTGTAGACTATGTTCATAGAGTACTTGATGTTTTGAAATAAAACCTCTTAGGAAGCAATCTCAAAAAGTGCTGAACAGTTCTAATGCATTATTAGTAATTCTGTTACATTTAATATCCCACCAAAGATTAAAAATGCCTTTCTAAGACCATAAACTGACCAGGTCATTTACTATGACAGTTGGCTAAGGTATCAACTTAAGGACAACGTGGACATCTCAGCCCTAGGCAGACATCAGTGCTCCAGTCACAGCATTGATCTGTTGGTCCAGAGAGGACCCACACAACCTGAAAACAAGATTGATGCCCAGCTTAATTAATTACCATAATTTTTTTTCTTTTTACTTTGCTTGCTTCTGAAAAGAATTTGAAGTGGTTTGCTGAGAACAAAGACTGCAACAGAAAATAAATGATAGGTTTGTGGGATGTGGGGGTGGGGAGAGATAAGATAATAAATCTATTCTAACACTTGAGTTAACATACACTTTATCTGGAGGGATCTGACAGAATCTTGGATTAATTTACTTTGGTGGACATGGAAATAGTATGAAAAACTGAGAAGCTAAGAAGGTTTAAAATGATAACGTGTAAGAAAATTGGTTACCTAACCTTTTCTTCTGAGATACTACAAAGATAAACACTAGGGGATGTGGTCCTAACATTCCACATTAGCAAGGTGGAATCAATTAGATTTTCCTATAATAAACAAATTGTTTATGGAGTCAGTCTCTATCTTTCTCTCTTGACTTTATTAAAATGTCAGCCTTTGCTACAGTATATAGAAGGAAACCTAATGCATTGCTTATCTTTTTAAAAGCAGAAATCTGATTATTAATGCACAAGACTTTATTTGTCCAGCACTGCTGAGGACTAAGGGGTTCTATGTAAATAAAATTTACATCATGACTGGTTTGTTCACCGGACTAAGAGTACACATTTTAAAAATGTTTTACTGGAAATCTTTTCAAATAGAATCATGCTTTGTCTTACACAGATATTGAACATAGTTTAATTTTTTTCTTGATGAACCAGAATCATCAAGACATCAAGGAAAGGCCATTTGGCTTGAAGTCAGACAGACTTGTGTTTGAAATTTCACCTTTCCTGGTCTTATACATTGAGAACATTGGCTTTCGGGGGCATCATTAAATAAGCTATGAGGAAGCCCTTCCCTTTTTTGTGAACTATAGAAGAAAAAACAGTGTTTGTGAAACAGCACTTTGTTTTGTTTTTTTTAATGTGCAAAAGTGAGGTAGGTCCTGAAAAGACCAGAGATTTTTAAAAATGTTATGTGCCCTAGAGCTTCTAAGGCTGTTATACCTTACTTTTTAATGATAGATAAATATTTCATGTGTTATCATTAATATTTTATTATATGTTTTCAATTTTGCACCTCTAAATATATGCTTTACATTATTTTTTGTGAATTACTAAAAATATTTTTAGCGTATCATGATATCAAGGTTTTCATACTAAGGTTGTCAGAATGCCAACTTACAATGTCAGGCAGTGGGGAAGGACATTTGAATTGACAGAAATGTTATGCTCCCTATTAGCAATTCATCTATTGCCTATAATAAGGAAGAAGAATCTGGATATTTTAAACACTTACAATAAACATAGTGAGTGAAAACCAGGTGCTTATTCAAATGCAGCAAAATAAATGTTTCTTGGACTCTTAGATAATGATTTTTTTAAAAGTGTATCTCCCCAAATATTAGTGAGCAACTCAGTCCCAGGAGTTTGCAAACACACACTAACCAGAAGATTAGGACCATTGTTTAATGTGAAATGTGTTAAAAGTACATGCCTTTATTCTCCTGAGGACATGAAGAGATATTTAGACAAGGCATTTAGGACAGGAAGAATGTTTCCAGGAAAGGGAGGCCATAATCTTTTTTTTTTAGCTAAGCTTTTTGTAAAATGGCACCTAAAAAGACGTGGTTTCATTTGCACAGAGATTGTAAAACAGTTCAGCATCTACATTTTAAATTTGTAGCAGTCCATTTATATTATAAAAGCCCAATTTTGCTGTTTCTAATTACTTTTTGAATAAACTGTCAAAAGTATTTAGGTTTATCAACCTAAAGAATGTTTTGTCTGGTCTCAGAGAGATTAGAGAATAAAATGTTTTGTGAACAGGAGTATGGAATTCATTTTCTTATCAAACGTAGAAACATTATGCCCAGAGCATATCCTGACAAGTATATATTAGGCATCATAAGCAACGGGTTTAAGGACCTCCTGGTCATTTGGAGAAAGACAATCTTTTTATTGTGCTGGCAAAAATGTTTTTGGTTTCCTGCCATTAAACCTAAGTGCCAGTGGAAGTTTGAGCAGAGTTGAAAATAGCTTTATATAATATACTCTTTAAGAGAATAATATATATTTGTAAGAGTAATTTTTATTTTCTAAGGAGATGAAAAATTACGTTTCTTCATTACATGTGGGGAATGTGCATAATTATCTCCTCCTGGTCAGATATAAATTTTTCTATCTGCTTTGAACATTCTGCATATTTCTTGCCTCGTGAGCCAATTCTACCATTGTGAGAGGGGGTAAAACCCAGAAGACCCCTACTAATTTCTTCTAAATTGAATGGTAGTTTCATGGAGAAGTTTTCATTTAATTTATATGATCAGATTGTGTTAAGTAGAACCAGACTGTGGGGTTAAACATTTCCATATGTTATAAAGGCCCAGAACTTTTCCTGAAAGGAGACACCATTCTGAACACAGACGTTACCTGTGGCTTCCAGAAATGGCTGCAATTGCACCCTGGTTTGGCCCTCTCCTCAGCAGTATGTGTCACATGCGAGCACATGGAGGAGACGCTGTCCCCCGGCACTTCCTGTTGCCCTATCTCTGCCACACCCGTGGACTCCAAAGGTCACCAGATTTTTTTCCCAGTCATTACTACTTGCCTTCATCCTCTGGGTATGGAATGAAGAGTTAGATAAATGCAGGGAAGGAAGGCAGAATTAACAAAACTCTGGAAATCTGGTTCCTAGGTTACAGGCCCTTGTGGAATCTACGAATGCTTCACAACTCACCCCTTGATAGGACATTTTGGTGACTATAACCATCCCCTCTTCATTTTATGCTCCAGAAGTTTGTGAGACCTCAATGAGTCATGAAGAATCCTAATTTCAAATCCAAAGAATCCAAAGTGATGATAACATAAAATAACAATTGACATCTGAACAAAGGTTAGTATTTGACAATGGATAAAGATTGGTATACCTTCCCTTCCTCGGGGCTTTGTTGACATGAATTGTGAACGTCGTCTTCTCTTACTAATTTTCCAGGCCAAGAAGTGAGTCCTTTGATTTGGCCCCAGACCAAGTCGCCAACGTTGAACGTCCTTGGCCTATAATGTATCAACTCATTTGAAGAAGGGGAATCTGGATTCCTTAGGTCATCTTCACTACTAATGCTCTTAGCGTCTGAAGGGCTAGGCACACACCCATTAATGCTTTTGGCATTAAAGTCTCCATTGTAATGGATGTAGTCTTTGACTAGAGAATTTTCCAAACTATTTGAGGAGCTTGGAGATTGCTCCTCTAGGACCAGGTCTTGCCTTGTAGTGCCCAGCAGCTCTCCAAAGCCCCGACTCTGTCGAGGTCTGTTCCCATTAATGTGTGCGCATCTTTCCACAGTGTTCTCTAGTCTCTCCTTAAAACTCATCATAGTTCTTTTGTAGTTACTATACCTGAAATTTTCCTCCAGAATTTTATCCCCTTGACAGTTTCTTGGTGGTAACAGTACTGGGTGCTGTTCCCCAGGCAGAAATGGCAGTGTGGAGACATTGTTGGACCTTTCGTGACAAGGACTACTGTGGACATGGCCTGGATGATCTAAGAATTCCTCACACTTCCACCTGTTTCGCTCCCCTCCAGGGCTTTGCTCCCCATCCCACTGTTTTTTGGATGTGTGGCAACTTGCTGACTTGAAATATTCAAACCCATCTCCTTCATTTGAGTTCTTCCCATGGTCCAGATTCCTGGGCAGCCGAGCCCCTCTTGCATTCCTTAGCCTACCATCATGATCGACACTGCCCATGTTTCGTCCATGAATGACTGCACTGACAGCACTGGGGAGACTTAATGGGTCACCAATCGAGGCAGTGAAGGCACTCATGGCACTCAGAGCTGGAATGGGGCTGATCTGCGTTGTACTGTTGACTGCAGTGGTGATGACAGCCTGCACTCCTTTGCTGGCTGCATCAACCACTGCTTTGTAAATGGCATCCACAGAAGCATCGCCTGGGCCGCCCACAATGAGGCCGTCCTTCACCTGCTGACCAAGAGATGAGTCAATCCTCGGCTGCAACTCACAAGATGGATCTTGGAAAGGTGGAAGTGGGGTGTTTGGATTCTCAGGAAGAGCTGTGAGCCCCGGCTGAGTGCTTATTCTTTTGTTTAGGAGAGCTGCATCTTCCTGCATTCTCACCTTGAAGAAACAGACAGGAAGCAATGAGAGAGAGAAAAGTCTTTAAAGACCTCAAAGAGAAAGACCATATTTTTAAGATTTGCCAAAATGCAAACAAACATAACAAGGAAGGAAATATAAAGGAAGAGCAAGGCTCAAACATGAAATAAAAAGTCACTGTTTACAAAAGCTTGGGTCCCATTTCTTTGGTTGAAATCATTTCACAGATTTTTTTTTTAAAGAAATCATCATTACCAAACATTCTTTAGCAAAGTTACAGGTGAGGTGGTTGGACACAAACTGTTTTCAGGTGATGACTCCACCTATTTACCTGTCATTACAGGTTTTGCAACTTGGAATTCAAAGAGAGAAACAAGTCCATCACCAGCACTGCTCAAATTACAAAGGGAACCAAATTTTGAAAAGGATTTCTCACTCACTTATATTTCTACTGAAATACAACTAAGCTCCCTCCCTCTCTCTCTGTCTCTCTCTCCATATATATATATATGAGTATGATATATATATATCATACTCTTTTCATAACAACAAAATGTTTCTGATATGACACTATTTTTGGAGGTTTCGGATAGAACAGTGACACCTATTCTTCAATCTTACCTGGCTACTGGCTGGGGGACACCCCTCTGCTGTCAACAGTGTCAATGTCTCTCTATAGATGTGACTGTTAATTGGGAAGAAATGAAGGGAGGGAATGCCCACTAGGTAAGAATATGCATGTTCAGGACAGGAAGGATGATGCAGTTTGAAAAAGTCCCCAAGGTTATTCTAATTTCACCAACCCCACCTAAGAATTGCTGCTTCAGACCCTTGACACTTCAATTTTTCCCCTCAATGATCTCTCCCTTCTTGTCTTCACATCCGTTTCCACTAACCAGAACCTGGGATCCATCAGCGTATCAACCACTCTCTTGTTATTCTTCCCCTGTCTACACCTACCAGATAAAATCTCAATCTGGGATCATTTTCACTGCCTGCTTATCTGTATCCACAGTGAAGTTGCTGAGTATCTGTCTAGGAATTCAGGGCGTTCAACTGCAGCTGGGGGCTTATTGTTCTCATCAATCCAGTGACCCTCTAGTTAGGTACCATTCTCTTTCACAGCCATTCAAATCTTCATCCACTTCTTGAAGCTGGCTGCTTACCATCTCTAGCACTATTCTTAGCTGATAGCCTTACTTAACAGAGAAAATGGAGTTCATAAGGTTAAGAATTCTCATAGTTCTTATATTCTGCTACTATCTGCCCCCTGGCAGGACACACTTCTCTGCAACTGTCTATGCCCCCAATCCGACCCTGCTTCCCAGCGTAAGAGAGCCCTCTTCTGCTCTCTGAAGGTAAGTCCTTCATTTATGCTCTGGATCCCAAGGCACTCCTCAGGGATCTTACCTCATCTGTTATCCCTTGTCTTCCTTATGTTCAATCTTTTCTACTTTTCATTTTTATTTTTCCTTTAGCATACAACCATGTGCATAGCTTCCATATTCTAAAAGTTTGCATTCAACCTACGTCTGTTTCTCTTATGTTCTTCCTAGTCACGTTTTTGAAAGAGTAATCCATACTCTTTAATCCTAACCTTTTCATCCCTCCACCCACTGCAATCTGTCTTGTGCTCCCATCACCCCACCAAAACTGAATTCCACCATCACTGGTGATGTCCTAAATCTAGTGGATTCTCTTCAGGCTTTATCTACTTGTTTGAGATTCTCAGTGACATGGCTGAGCACTTTCTCTTCCCTTCTAAATTTATTTTATTCCACAAGATGTACATGGACATATTCTCATTGTCAAAATAGATACAATTTTCTTTATCACTACTCCCCACCCAAATCTGACTTTCCCATCCCACTCTGATCCCATTTTCTTTCTCAGAAGTAATCAGTGCTGGAGAGCATCCTTGCAGACACTTATTTTTAATACATTAAGGTGTTTAGGTGTATAGCTAATTTTCTTTCTTTCCTTCCTTCTTTCACATAAATGGTTTTGTACTTTAGTATTGTTCTATAATACTACAGTATTGAAGTCTTGCAATCTTGTGGATCTTTTCAAATCAGTTATATAAATATACCTAAACCTACTAGTACTAGAAAGATGGATATACCATAATATATTTAATTATTTCCCTACTGATAGACACTTAAGTGGCTTCTAATTTTTGTCACCACAAATAACGTTGTAATGAACATTCTGGCATGTGCCCTTTTGTTTACATTTGAAGATTTCTCTAAAATAGATACAAAGAAGTTGAACTTCTGGGTCAAAGGGTATGTATATTTATTTTTTACATTATTTTTGAAAAATGCTTATTTTTGAGAGAGAGAGAGACCATGCACGGGTGCGGGGGTGGGAGTGGGAGAGAGAAAGAGGGAGACAGAGGATCTGAAGTGGGCTCCGTGCTGACAGCAGGGAGCTCAATACAGGACTCACACTCACAAACCACAAGATCATGACCTGAGCCGAAGTTGAACGCTTAACTGACTGAACCACCCAGGCATCCCAAGGATATGGGATGGTAACCACCCAGGCATACCCAAGGATAGGTATATTTAAAAACCTGATAGGGGCACCTGGGTGGCTCAGTTGGTTAACTGACTGACTCTTGCTTTCAGCTCAGGTCATGATCTCACGGTTTGTGGGTTCAAGCCCCAGGTTGGGCTCTGTGCTGACAGCACTGAGCCTGCTTGGTTGGGATTCTCTCTCCCTTTCTCTCTGCCATTCCCCTGTTGGCTCTCTCTCAAAATAAATAAAAGAAACTTAAAACAAAAACCCTTATAAACTGTCAAGTTACCTGGATTTGTATCAGCATACACTCTGTATCAGCATACAATCAGACCAACAATATCTCTAAAAGTCAGCAAGGAATATCAATCAATCTGATTGACACATGAATGTTGTAATTTGTCTAACTCTGATTACTCTTTTCATATGTTCATTAATAATTTATTTTTCATTTTCCGTTCATATCTATTGCTCATTTTTCTATTATCTATTTCTATTTCTATTATCAATTATCTTTTTTCTTCCTGATTTGTAGGAGCTCTTTTTGTGTAATGAATGTCGATTACTTGCCATTATTATGCAAGTATTTTCTGCCAGGTGCCACTTGTCTTTAACTTTGTTTAAAATGCCCTTGATCATATGGAGATTTTAAAGTTTTATGTATTCAACCTTATTACTTCTTTTCTTTTTGACCTCCTGATTTTGTATCTTACTGAAAGAACCTTCTCTGCCTCAAGATTATTAAAAAAAATCTGTATTTTCTTTTTATATTTATTAAGTGTCATTCTTTCCATCTAGATCCTTAATCTATCAGAAATGTATTCAGCTTGTAAAGGTAAAGGAAGGCGATGTGGCTGAAGCCAGGGAGAGTGGTGAGGGCAGGACTGGAGAGTCAGGCCAAGCTGGCATGTTAAAGATGTAGATTTCAGTCAGGAGAGCAGTGGAAACCACCAAAGGGTTTAAGAGGATCATATGATCAGTTTTTACTGTCCACTCCAAAAGGACCACTGAGAGGCCTCAGTCAAAATAAAATAACCTTCACACAAAAGACTGGAATGTTTAACAGTAGTCATTCTTGGGAAATAATAGTAAGTGGACGTGAGAGGGCACATGACCTCCTTTTTCTGTCTCTTCCCTCCAGTTAAGTATTTTAACAGACCTAGACATTGTTTACTATTTGAATGACCCAGGGAAGGAGAGTACCTGAAAGTTCTGAAACAGACAAGCCATAGGGTTACTGTTAGCCGGGCAAGGAATTGTGGGCTGTCCTTGAAATGCTTGCAGGTTCTGGTACCCCTGGAGAAGTTGCTGCTGCGGCTGCTGATTTGGAGGAAACATCTGATTGTTGTTTAACAGCGACTGCAGATGAGTCAGTTGGTGGTTATTCAATGTATTGTTTATTGAGGACATGTCACCTATAGTTTGAAAAACATAAAATGTAAGTCAGTGTGACTCTTCAGAGATCCTATGCCTATCTATGCACCTGAGGATTCCTGAAACAAAAACTGAAAACTGCACTTGGCATGGTCATTCTTTTCTCTTTTTCTCATCAATGTCTTACTAAGTGGCAAACAGAGAGTATTATTATTAATTAATTTTATCTTTCGTAATTAGTTTTTTGACTTTATGTCCTGGAGACACTACTTAGTTTTTGCTCTATCCATTAGCCAATCATTATAGATTGAGCTTCAGTGTTATAAACTCCTTGATATTATTTTTGTTACAGCACCTAAAACTAAAGGTGGAAATTAATCGTAAAATGTTTTAGTAATCATAAGTATCTAAGCGAATTATTAAAATGAGTGGATCTGATCAGGCCTTGTTAACAAAATTTAGTTCTCATGCCACAGTCGTCAATAAATACCACCAAATAAAATCAGATTTGGCCAAGGAATATGTATATTGTTTTTTTAAGTAAAAGGTTGGTCACCTAAAATTAAAACTGTAAAGAAAGCTAATAATACAAAAGAATTCATTGCCATAATCATTAAAAATGAATATTATTAAATCAGATGGGATTAGTCAACAACTAAGTTCATATTCATAATTCAAAATTAACTTGTTTTAAAATTACATTGAAATTATCTTGAAGACAATGCCATTGAAATGGTCTTGTAACTTGAAATATGTAAACCTGTGATGTATTTTAGGTTATTTAACTATTGATTTTGACATCAAATAGAACTAATAAACTATAGCAACTAGTAAGCTATAAAATTAGTAAACTATATTCTAAAGGTGTCCATGAAATCTGGAAACATTATTATTAATTTTTAGGTACTGCAGATGCCCTTTTGACAGTGTTATGTGTATGTGCCTCTTTCGAGACTTTCTGGATAGATCTCTGCACTTAATATTACAGCTATCTGCATCAGTCAGTTGGATATACTTGCATTATTTTCTAACTTTTTTGCGATAGAATAATATACGTGAAGGATTTTGTTTTTAAGCCACAAAGTTCTAAGGAATTATACTGGCTGAGGCAATCTAACAGCAGCTATTGAGACTGTCTGTTTCCTTGAACTGGAGCAAAATTTATCTTTGGATGTTTTTATGCCTTGTTTCTTATTTTGCTGGATAAGCATTTACTTTTGTTTATGTAGGGGTCACCTGGAAGAAACACTTCCTCAAACAGTTTCCATCCACAGTGCAGCCGCTCATACTAACCCTGTGATGCCACACCAACTAAAATTCAAATAAGAGTTATTTTTATGATGGGCCTGTGCTTTATTGTTTGGAAAATAAGACTCTACTTGGCTTAAGAGAATGATAGGTAGGTTAAGTTTAAGTGGCATCAGAATTAGAAGATCAGAGAAAGCAGATTAAAATGTTATTCAGTACTGCTAGAATAGGGGAAGAGGAAAAAGTCATTTTCATGTTTGTATAACTATGGGTGTGTGTGGGTGTTATTATATTTAGTTCCTTAAGCAAGCTGTGACATAACAAAAACATTTTTAAAAATAGTGTGACAAAATGGAGTTTTTAAAAAGGAGAAAATAGAATTAGAAAAACGTTTCTTTTGTAAAAATTTGTGAAAAAATTTAACTTACCAAGCAGACCTGTCCCCAGTAGAGGGTTAAGTAGCTGTGGCACCACAGAGTTACTGTTGAGTTTAGCTGGACCAGGTGTATTCCCAGCATTATTAGATATATTCAGCAATGTTTCTGCCATTGACACCACTGCTGTCCCACCAAGTGTTGAGACAGTCAGTGCTGCCACTGCTGATGATGTAGTGGTTGTGGTAGTGGTTGCCTGGGAGGAAGTTGCTATGGAAACCTCTGGATGATTAGCGGTGTTGGCCGATGCTGAGTTCAGGACACCTCCCAACAGCTGGGGATTCAAGGCCATTAATCCTGAGGCCCCAGTGACAGCTGGGAGGAAGAGGGGGTTAAAAGTAGTGTCACTGCCTGCAAAGCTCGGTAAAGGGTTCCCCAGGGGGCTGGTTAAAAGGGTCTCAGCTCGGCTGTTCTCTGACTGATTGCTTGGCAAATGGTCTGGTGGGGCTGTCATCTGTGTTAATGAGGGTAAAGGGGTATTTTGCTGTTGCAAAAGATCTGAGATGGTCAGATTGAAAGATGGCAGGGGAAGCATGGCAGCTGCTTGGGCTTGGTTCTGAAGCAGGGCTGCTAAGAGCTGAAAGTGAACAGGCTGCAATACCTGCCCATCCATGTCACCGGAGAGAAAAGCTAAAGCAGCGTTTACATTCGGGTTGAGAAAACCTAAAGGGTGGAGGTTGATCTCAGACTTGCCTTCTCCTGCTGAAGGCTGGAGGATATTTAATAGATTCTGGTTTAGGAGATGCTGTTGATTCACTGGCAAAGAGATAGGTAGAGAACTGAGGAGGCTGGGGTTCAAGGGGTGTGGAAGATGGTTGTTTGAAGTGCTGTTGGATGGAAAATGAAGTGCGTGCTCTTGGCCAACATAAGGAAAATCACTCCCAATAGGCAGCTGACTCTGCAGTGGGTTTCCAGCTGCGGTGGTAACTATGACGCCATCTTGAAGAACAGATGTTGTCTTTGTGATGGCAGGGTGGCTGGTGCCAGCTATGGCTATGGAGGATGATGGTCCTGAACCGCCTAAAATGAAGAAGAAGAAGAAGAAAAAACACTTATTAATTATGGACGTTAAAGAAGACAACCCCATAAAAATACATTAAGGTATATTTCAATTAATTTGTTACACACCACCTTTGGGAATTTAAATCAGATTAATTGTAATCAGAGATGATTTGGCACTGTTTAATAACACTTAAATTTAACTCTATACTTCCTCATCTACTTTGAAAATAAGTACATTGAAGAAGTTTAGAAATATTAAAAAATATTAAGAAATAGCTAACTATTCTGTCAAATAGCTTGTTTTTCACAAAGTGGACAAGGTGATGAAGATAGGGCAATCTGTGCTGTAGCTGGTAGACAAAGGTAACAAGGCTTTATTTTTCAAAATATATTTTCATTTAAGAAAATGTTTTTGGTCTTTATTTATAACACTACCTTCCTTTTAGTGAAAAAAAAAAACCCTAGAATATACATGAGAGTATAAAACAAAATAAAAAATACCTATGGAGATAACTATTAATATTTTAATGTGTAGTTCTGCAGGCTTTTCCCACCTGTATATGTATATACATATGCAGACATATACACACATATTACATATTTTAACAAAAATGGAATCATGCTGTTTTGTAACCTTTTTCTTTTATTGATAGGTTTTGACTATCTTTCCATGTTAAGTCGTGTTAACTTTAGAGCCATTTTACTACTATCATGTATGAATATACCAAAATTTAATCAATCTACCGTCATGGATATCTGATTGTTTACAATCTTTTACTGTTGTAAGCAACACTATGGTAAACATTCTTATTAACTCATCTTTGCCAATATGCTCAGTTATTTTCTAAGGATAAATTCTTAAAAGTGGAATTCCAGGGACAAAAGGGTTTACATATTTTTTAATATGAGTACATATTGTCACACTGCCCTACAGTGAAGTTGATCAATGCACATTCAACTTACATTTTCATAAACAGGGTATGGCAGTGTTCATTTCTCACCAACACTATGTTTTATCATTTAAAAATTTTTTGTCACTGATAGCATAAAGATACTCTGTACTTAGGATTCCTTAAATCAGACCAAATGCCATCACCCAAATAGTATTCTTAATCTTGAAAGTCTTACGCTTCAGACGAAAATTCAAGGAACTTAATATTTAAAAATATAAAATTTCAGTTGCTTATTATAATCGTTTTAGTTGTTCTCAATCCAAGCTGCACAACAGAATTACCTGGAGAACCTCAAACAAACAAATAAACAAAAATAATGCCTGGGCCTTATCCCAGGCTAGTTGAAAGCTTGTCTCTTAGGGTACAGCTTGAGCAGTAGTATCCTTTGAAATCACCCCTGGTGATCCAGATGCACAAGGGATGGGGTGAGAATCACATTCTGTTGAAAAGGAACCTACAATCATTGTTTTCATAAAAGGTCTTTCCCTAAAGAGAAGCATTATGTAATATACGCATTCATCAAATATTGTTACAGGCTTATGTAACATGTATATGATATAATGAACAACACTAGTGTTACTGAAAATCTAAAATAATCCAAACACTTTGCTGCTGTGCTATGCCATCAAAAACTTTATATCTGACCATGTTACCATTGAGACCTTGTCTAAATACATATATGCAGAAATGTTTCCATAGTTGTAATAGTACTACAAATTTTATATGCTTCTTGTTTTCTTCTAATGGAATAACACAAGAATCTTTCCTTTTTGGTATATGGAAGTTTGCATGAATATTTTTAACCTTGTAGTCTATGGATCGATCATATTTGTTGACCTATTCTGATAAAGTTTGGTATTTATATTTTCATCATCGTATATAACACAGGGATGAACATCTTCCTGCATATGATACTTTGCTACCTTTGAGTTTTCTTTAGGAAAAACTGGCATGATTGTTGTGAGAATCAAAAACAGGTCAGTGACAGGCTTGTAATGTCTAAAAGTCTACACAAATAAATGGAGTTATCATTGTCAGCATTATTATTTACATTAGTAGCTGCGGTTAGTAGTGGTGATGTAGTAATAGTAGTAAGTATAAATCAGTATATCCAACACACCTTATAGAATATCTCTATATTGCATGACTTTGCAATTTTTCCCAGCTATCATGTCTGTTTTTTTTTAAGTTTTCAGTGTTTCATTTAAAGAATGAGATTTATAAAAAATCTGTTTAAAAATATATAAATATTTATAAACCTTTATCACAAGACAATGACTATGTGCACAATGAGTAGGGTAAGAACATATCAAATACTGAAGGAAGCATATGGTATACAATTCTTTAAATGTTAATTCAGCTTTGTGATAAAACAGTCAACACCTTAAGCATGTCATTGCTTCGTAAAGCTTCCTATTTCTGTAAGTGGCAAAAAATGTGCTTTATTTGCATTTTGAAACCATCTTTTTAAGCAAGCCAATAACAACTCTTATTTACTGGTAATCGCTATCTGTGGCCATTTTTTTCCCATCTGCTAACCAATAATGACATATTTAAATGTACAGATCACTGTCCTTTTAACCACAACCAGAGCACATTTTCAAAATACTCTAGCAAGACATTATAGATGTAGGGTTTCCTTAGAGTTTACTATTATTAATATTTTTGTCTTGTTTTTTAAGAGAGAAACATCTACATTTAGGAGCCATTTGGGGACATTATTCTAAAAGTTCTTCATATAAATATTCTTGAGGAATGACAATAAAGAAACTATGGTTGCTCTTGAGGAATGACAATAAAGAAAATATTACAAACAAGAAGGTTGTGGACATCCCAAGCTTCTTAAGGGTAATATGTGGATCAAGGCCTATTTTTTATTTTCTCTAACTTTCAACAATGAGCAGGCAGGCTCTGTTAAATAAAAGGTTAGAAATGGTGATATAAAACAACCACAAAAACAGCCCCCTGCCCTTTCCTGCAGGAACTCATTGTATAGGAAAAGTGATAAACACACAAATCTCCCTGTCTTTCTTTTTCCTCTTTTGATACACATTTATTGGGAGCTTATATGAATCAGAAATGTTAAAGCTCTGTTCACAGAGCTAGTGTAACTATAATGCAATATGCTAAGAGATTTGACGGATATACAACAAAGGGACAATTAGAAAACTGAAGGTGTGAGGGTAAACTAAGCAATGGTAACATTTGATCTGGGATTTGAAACTGGAAAAGGAGATAGAAACAAGGTCATTAGAAAAAAAGAGAAGGAGATAATGAAGTACATGGAGGTACATATCCTGAAAACAAAGAAACTGACCAAAAATATTGTATGCTGCTTTTCCACACACACCTCCCCTCCCACCATGGTTAAACCTATTGCCTTAGACAAGCAGCACAGAAATTTGAAATTATCTTTCTAAACCATTAAAGGCAAGGATCACTTCTTATTTCTGAGACCTAACATGGTCTCTAACACACAGTTGACATTCCAAAAATGTTGGTTCAGTGAATCTATTAAGAACATAAAACCGGCATTCAACGTCTAGAAATCAGAGCTTTTAATGCTGTGTGTGTGGCATGTGTGTATGGGAAGTAAGGGAGAGGATACCATCCATTTGTGGATAAAGTAAAAACTGATTTCAGTATTGGTCCAAAGCCAGGAGGTCAGGGACAGGAAAGGAGATGGTTGGAAGGTGACAAGTTACTTTAGACTCTCACGTGGTCCAGGGAGTTAAAATCACCTTACAGAGGAAGAGGCACATTCCAAAGTATTCTGAGTTAGTTCTTAAAGTCGCTCAAAAATGCTTGGGGTCATCCAAAGAAGACCCTGAATTTTTATATCTGGAGTGAAATTGGAGATTGCTTATTTCTGAGCTGCTTAATCTGCTTAATAGGCACTCTCTGGCAAACCTACTTCACAGTTCTGCATAAAAACCATATGGTCTCTTGAAGCACATGGAAAAAAAATGTTTTCTTAAAGATGAATTTTTTTTTCCAGCCAAGATGTTTTGTGCTTAAACTAATGAAAGGGACAGTTACTAAGTTCTTTTAAAAAGCAAACTATTCACTAAACAATAAGCAGTTAAATAGCCAAATGGCATCTGGAGCCTGGAACAAGTTAGTAAGTTGGAGAAGTCCTTTAACTGAAAAAAAATGATTATTTCACACCAGCCAGCAGCACCATGAACTGGCACAAATTCTTTTTCTCATTGTCTCTGTTGCTTTTAATGAGGTAGGAGATGAGACTGAAAAGTCACCCAAATAAACTTTCCTGGGGTGAGGTCACGTGCCTAGACACCCAATCAGAGGTTGAGATAAACTGGGACAATCAGGAATTGACAGTTAACCTTCCCAGTGGGGTAGATTTCCAGATGTAAACAGTACTCTTTGCATACACATATAATTTATGATGTGTGTGTGTATATGTGTGTGTACACACAGAAGTAGCACCAGTAAAATTTTTAAAGGTTTTTAAAGGATACTTTCCTATTATTACTAGTTTCATTCTTGAGATGTTTTTTCTGCTTCATTTAAAATTTTTTTTTGCTTTTTAGAACAAAGGTAATATCTACTGCTTTAGATTTATTTCTCTTGTCACCAATATTCTTTAAGGAAAGTCGTTGTTTACATTATGCTAAACTCTTCTATGGTCGGCTCTTAAGTATTAATATTATTGTACATGTCTTTGTATGCACACAAGAGATGGCATAAAACTTATACCAAATGGATCAATAAAGTGCTTTTAAAATGTCATTATACCCATTTGATCTATATCCCCAATTTTGAATAAACACTATTTTATGCTAGAAAATTTTTTCAAAGTTAATATGCCCAAATACTGATTTTTGTCTATAAAAATTTAAGAGCCTAAGAGATGATTCATATAAAAGATATGCCTTCACCATTTGACCTTTATAATTTGCTTTGGCAAGTGTACTTTAAATGCAAACAAGGTCAATGGTAATCCTTAATAAAAATGAATGCTTGTAGAAACAAGAGGAAACATCATGCCCTAGTGAGTCTAATAAAATATAATTCACTTTTCAATCCTATGGAAATAGTAAAATTTTCTCCTCTATATTTAAAGGATTAATTTAAAAAATAAATAGAAAGATAACTTGTGTGAACAGTCTAGATCTTCCAACAAGACATTATTTTCCCAAGCCTTAGTAATGGCATTGTATATGTATTTATAAAAATATATCAATTTCTATCTTTGTGCTTTGGATCCTGATGTAAATTCCTAGCATTCTTTTAGCAGCAGTAGGCAGGAAGACCTAGGGACTGGTGGTTATTTGCTCTGTAAAAGGAAGGGAGGGAGGGGGACCCCAAACCAAAGCATTTAGAGAAGAATTGGGGGTAAGGGATCAATGGCAGTATCTAATGAAATGCTTTCCGCCCTTAACAGGGCCAACCTGCTGGGGAGGAAGAAAACAAGTGGAAGGGATGCTTGAATACTGGAATATGAAGTTTGAGTCATGACTGTATCAAGATCAGTCTTGTGGTGGTAATGGTGTCAGGCAAAAAAAAAAAAAAAGTGAATTTGTGTGTGTGTGTGTGTGTGTTACTGATCATTTATTTCCTTAACACAGAATTACTCTTAAACTGTTGGAGTAAATGCAAAAATGCTTGAGATGTTTCAAGTAACAAAGTTTTGGTTTATTTTTAGAAATGCTTTTTATCACATGATAAAAATTTTTATTGTAAGGAAACCAATTTTGAGAAAAGAGGTTAAATCCCTTGCTTGGTGGGATTTCTGCTCTCTGAATATGAGCGTAGAGTAACACTTAAAATGTTTCAATATTCCATTCAGAAGTTTTATCTCCTTATTTTGTTTAATGAGCAGAGTAAACTGAGTTTCTAAGTTATAAATACAGTTAACTTTGTGTCCTTCCATTGTATACTACTTTATCTGCAGTGCTAAAACAGTGCTTAGCACATACTAGGTGCTCAATAAATATTTGTTGAGTTAATTACCTCATGAATATTCTAAGACAGTTTAGACCTATTTGGGGCTGCAAAACCAACTTAGTGTGCCCCAACCAGTATATTTTGATAAATGAAATAGAAAAACAAAAGAATACATTGTATATCTAGGGCACTATTTTGTGCAAACTGTTTCTGCTAATTTATATATATGAGTGCTAGGTCATGTTAGTTTAGTAGGTGATAAAATCATTTCAGTGGGCCATGACTGTCTTAGAGAAAAAAAAAGAAAGAAATAGAATACGACAGGATAAGATAGCATGGGATCAAAAAGATCAGAGTGCATCACATATAATTGTTTTATTTTTGGAAACTTTTGTTATAAATTAAAAACATATATCTAGTGGATTATAATGCAAGTTAATTTCTTACTGTAGGAAGGAAGAAGTACCAAAAGGCTGAAAACATTGCTTTAGAGTCAGGCCTCTGAGTTGCTCAACTTTGTGGGGAGTGGTTTATGGAGCTGTGCTCCAGGAAGCATGTTTGTCAGAAGAGGTGTCCCTGCGGAGTTGTAGAGCACAGGAGCTCTGCCCTAGGTTATCTATGATAAATATTCTCCCTTGTACCTGTACCCATGGGTCTTGGACAGATATTTTGAAATTTCCTGGACTAGCTCTCACTGAGGAGTAGCTCAGCAACTCCTTCACACTTCTGTTGTTCCATTTTTAATCTGTAGAAAGGTGGGCTGTTACTTTGAATTTGCAAGTATAATTCTTACAAAATAACTTTTAGTCTACTCTTTGCTTGACTGGCATTAATGCTGTTTGATGTAAGTCCCTATAAAGGAAGAACACTAAGATTTATCTACTACTACATGCATGTGGAAAAGAAATCTATTTTGATGATACCACAGGAATATTTTTAAGCATTATTTTTTAATGAGTCAAATTTGTGTAGAGTGAACATCACTGCCTAGAATTGGGTACTTTTAGAAGCTGCATCAGTGTTTTCAGACCACTTGATTTTAGTAAGTAATAGCTTAGGCATGTCCTAGAGAACTGAAGGATTTCTAGTGACTTCATAAGTGAGTTTAGTGTATTGCAATGGAATAAAATTCTCCCAATTTGCACACTGGGACAATTTATTTCTTGAAAGGTACAAAATAGATCATTGAATCAGCAAACATATCACACCACTCTGAGTTCTGTCTTCACCTTTGATTATACAGACTCAATGTCTAAAGTCAAACATATTTTAAGTCCTTCTTTTGTACACAAGGAAACATTAAGCCTGGAATATGTAAACAAACAAGTGGTGTAACCCTGATAATAGGAAACCTTCTTAAACAGCAAGACATTGTTGTAAAAATATCTTACAGCAAAGAAGAAATGGCTCATTTTGCAAAAACTTAACTGAAAGAACAGACATAGATTTTTATCACACAATCAAGAATTTAATAGAGTTTTGGTATTGGCTAAAAAACAAAGCAGAAGGCAACTTTTAACCTAGAAGCCTTGTGCATCAGAGGGATAAATTCTAGGCATTTAATGTTTGGTTGCAAATACTGTCAATAGCAACTATTAGTAATTCATTCACAACCTTAAAGGAGCCTTTGCCCTTCTTCACTCTACATTAGTCTCTGTAAGACTAGAAGATTATTTCCACACAAACGTCACATATCCTGAGAGGGCTAATAACTTACATAGTACAATCCATCCGTGAACATTTTTATCCCATATTCTCTTTGCACCTGTAACTTCAAATGTAGGGAATGACAGTTTCCCTTTATTTTCTTTACTGGCATGTTCTGAGAATAAATAAATACATAGAACATAACACCAAGCTCATTGCTTTGCAGTCTGTTACCTAAAGTGTTCTTTTGTGGTCTCTATTTCATTTTCTTATACCTACCATATCAATGGCTGTACTGAGTTTCAATCACATGCTTTTTGTGCTGAAAGAAAAAACACTTTCTTTTCCAGAGTTTTTAAAAAATATATATAAATATCCGTGAACATATATTTATTCATAGGTTTATTTATATTCTTGTTAGTCAGTGTATCTCTTTAAGACTTAAGGCAAATAAATGAATTATTTTCTCTTCTGGTACAAACTCATACTCTTCCTCTTCAGAGGATTCTATTTTCCTGTGTTTAGAAGAGTTGATTAAATGTTTTTTACTAGAAAAAAAAAAAAGAATATAAAAGGGGTTTTGAAGTGAAAAAGTTGTATTTAATGACTATCACATTGGAGAAGGTCAGGTTGTTATTAAGTTGGTTAGCAGAGTAGTCTCAATCTTTTTGCTTCTTTGAAATTGTGAAAAACCACAGGGCTACGGAAGGGATAAGTTGTCCCAGGGACACTGACAGGACTTGGTCCTCTGCAGAGGCCAGGGTTACTGGCGTGTGTGATCTTGTTCTATGGTCAGCAGGTGAGCAGCGGTCAGAAAACTGAGGAGGCGCAGGCCTGATAACATTTGCCAGTCAAGGGCACCTGATTTGGGATTCCTCCCTGAACAAAAACCCCACAGGACATGTGCTGGAACCATTTAAATGCTGAAAGTTGGCTCTCTTCATAAATGGAAAGTTGCTTTAAATGGACACTACTGATGGATTTCAGAACATACCTGCATTCAACAGTTTGAGTATTTGAACTGAGAATCAGAACTTTGGGGTTTGGTTTGCCAGACCCGGCCAGGCTTGGCTTTACAACTTGAGGAATGTCAGCAAGGATCCTACTGGTCATTTTCTAAATCTGTTACATGGAGATACTAAGCTTTACTTGTAATTTGAAATCCAAAAAGTGAATAGAAACCTGTAAACTTTACGATGAAACTGTTCAGAGAGCTTTAATGGAAAGGCAATTTCAAAACAGCAAATAGAATTAATAAAACCTTGCATAGTCTTAAATTTTAGAAATATTTTCTAAGCATTTTATATCTTTTACCTGATTTTTTTTTTTTTATCTCAGCCTCCAATTCCCATATTTGAGATGTGATACAATTTTAAATGTTTCCCATGGAATCCACATGTAGGCCTAAAAAAATCAGTATCCGGGTTGTTTATAATAGAAAAACTCTCTTTAAAATAAGTTTCTGACAATAAATAACCAATCAAATTAAGTGTTCTCAGAGCGAGTGATTTCTCCTCTTAAAGTCTTACTGTAACATTTTTGAGTTGCTTAGGAGAGTGGAAAAGGCACTGGATTAAGCAGGTTACTTGAGTTGTGTCCGGGCTCCGTTACCAGAGAGAAGAGTAGCACTATGTTACCTGTGGGTTTCTTTCACCTTCACTGTGTTGTCATGCTCGGAAGGGCAGAACTAGCATCTGCATAGGTGCCTCCTTCAAAGGTCTACTGACACATCGCCCAGTAGGAAACCCATTCTTATCTGATTGAATGAGGTGATACAAATTCATTAAAATGAAGGTCAACAAATGTGACTCACAAATGAGGGGCATTTCTCTTGACAGTTTGGACATTTCATCTGTGTTGACACAACATCCTAGCATCAGAGTACAGAGAGAAGGCAAAAATCACTGACCTTTGTCTAAAAGTGCATCAAAAGTTTACAAATGTGGCTTGTAACATGCACTGATGTGTTTTAATGTATTATCTGTTGGGTATTTTTAAAAATTTTGAAAGTGAAACATTCAAAGTTTTTTTGACTACTGAAGTTTTTAGATGAAGAACTTACACAGCTGGGAAGAAAATGGATTTTACAATCAGATGAACCTGAGTTCAAATTTTAATTCAGTTATGCACGAGTTTGGTCAATTATTTAAATTCTCTGAAGTTCAGTTGCTCATGTGTAAAATGGGGGCAATAATACCTTATACTTTAGAGAACTACACAGATTAGAAATAACATAGGTAAATCACTTGGCACGTCATAAGTACTTGGTAGCTATGATAGCTATAAGCAACATTTTAAGAGTAAAATGTATTTTTCTTCCAATGTCTTATTGGTATGCTAGGGCTACGTAGCAGAGATTATAGGGATAGCTGTGACTGCCACCTGCTAGCTCACTCTGCATGCCTAGCCTTGCTACTTATTTCATGGATGAATAAATGTCAGTGCAAATAAATATTTAGGCTAAGCAATTATAACGACAGTGCATTCAGTTGACACAGTTTACTGTGTATCAAAAAGAAACATGGAATTAGAGACGTTTTCAATATTCAGCTCATCAAAAGAGTTACAGTAATTAGTAAATCTACCCATTTTCACAACCAGCTGCACATCAGATCTATGTACTTTAATTAGTATTTAATTTTATTAGGTTTAATATTTTAAAACTTCTTACTGACCTAGATTTTTTATCAAAGTATATGCTTTCTGTTAGCTTACACATGATTGGTCAAATCCATATCATTACTAGACATTTATTCTTGTACAACTTAGCTACTTATATGCTAACACTTTTCTTAGATTAATAAATTTTCAACCTGTGTTTGACACTCCCAGCGCTGGCAATCCAGATCTGATGCTTTACAGAGGTTCATGGAACAAGAAAATAAATGTCCGAGACTATATAAAATAAGTCTAAACTGAACATTCAGAAGAAACAAAAATATAAATAAATGTTGGTCTTTTCCATTACGGATGAATTGAAATACATCATTAATAAAATATATACACTTTGCAATATTAACTCAGACCTGAAACAAAGTAAGTTGAGGTAAGGGGTATCAAAACGTAAAGATATATAATACAACGAGACTAATAATGTCTCATCTAAATGATTGAAGGCATGCTTAATAAATATGGTATATTTTAAAATAGTTACTGATTTCATGTCACTTTCATCTGCTAAAAGCATAAGGTTAAATTTTCACTTTTGTGGAATTATTTAAAAAGGTATATGAGTCATTGAAAAGTTGGAAGCCCCTTTGGAACAAGTATCCTGTTAAACACATAAAAAATAGTTTCATGAGATTCTTTAGACTAAGAATATCTAGAAGGCACTAATCGTTTCAATTATCTTCTCCACCTTATATTCTTTTTAACACAAGAGGTCAATGAACAGTTCATTAAATACTGACATCAAAACATAAAACAGCACAAGTTGTGGAGGATGGCAGGTGTAAAGAAGTGATGCCAGGAAGGAAAACACTCAATGTTACTACCAGCAACAGAGACATGTAGGTTCTAATGCTCTTCCAGCATGACGGTAGAATACAGTCTATACATATCCAAACAATATCTTGTTATTAAAAACCTCAGCAGTTTTCTCATTTCCAGTAGCAATCTGGTTTTCAAAGCCCGTTGTATTCATATCTGAATAATATTGTCTCTACAGTTATCTTTTGTTTCCTCCCTGTCATTTCCTACAAATCTCTCAAACCATTAGTGTTGGGTTTTGGGTATTCTTTCTGAAATACTTCCATGGTGAAATTTTCTGATGCCTCCATGAATTTACCTCTTTAGTGCTTCTTTACTGATTTTTATAACAATTTCTGATGACCCTATTGCACAAAACACAGTTCTTTCTAATGTGTCTACTTTTAAATAAATTGGTCTCCTTCATTATAGTGGATGAAGAGATATAATAAATTTGGGTTCAAAACCTTAATGTCAATGGTAAAAATAATGGCTAAATTCTACAAGAAAACTGTAAAATAATTTCAAGATCAAAAATTCTGGAAATCAGGTTTTCAAGCCTTTTTTATTAGAAAACTTAAATTATTATCTTTTTTTTTAAAGGGAGTAGCCAATATCCATTTTTGAATTTTCTCAACAAATAATAATAAAGGATAGCAAACTAAGATAAGAAAACACATTAGAAGGCAGCTTTCTACTTCATACAACTTCTAGTTACCTTTCCTATCCATTTACCTATTTCTGGTCAGCAGCAAGAACAAAAATTCTGTTTATTTTTGCCTTTTTGGGTTTTCCAAGATGAGCATCATTTACCTGAATACAAACAAAAGCTAGGGGAAATGCTTTTCTATTGGCATAGACCGAGTACATGTCTCGTGAACCAGGAAACCCTGCCTTCTATGGCTTCTTTTGTAGTTTAGAGTCCAATGGTTATACAACCAACCGAAAGTCAAACAAAATTCAAAATGACAGATTGACAACAAGTAACGGAAACACATGGAATCCCCTTGGTTGTTATTTTTTCTAGACAAATCCCTAGCATTCTGTAAATAAAATTATAAATACTAAAGAAATGATGACAATTTCACAATGGGGAAAGGATCATTTCTTATCATAATAAATATTTTGGTACAAATTTTAAAAAACGTAGAAAAGTTTAGTACCTTGGGGTACTTTTTTCTAATAAAACCATACCTGCTTCAGAACTTGTTTGATTATAGCTGCTAACAATGCTGTTTGGTATCACTGGAGTGGAGGACGTTGAAATTCTTGACTGAGGTGGATTGGGATGTAATGAATTTCCTAAAGCCATGCCCGACTGACTGAGCATCCCACAGTTCCCGCTAGCCTGAATCTGATTTATTAAACCTGCAAGATGGTGGTTTGGGACTGGGCTGTTACTGTGAACAAAGTTAGTGTTTGCATTGTGGCAGTGCACGGCTTCCCCTCTCAAAGGTATGTTCTGTGTCAGTGAATTCTGAAGAGCACTGGAGTTCATATTGGGATCTGTAAAATGCAGCTGGTTAGCAGAGCAAGGCAAAGCAGTATTTGAGCCCCCACAACCCGGGGTACTATTGCTACTCAAGTGAGAGCTTTGACAACTCATAGACTGTAGTAACTGAGACATTGAACTGATGGGAAATGAACCCTGACCCTGCTTTCTTAGCAAGTCGGGTCCAGGTTTAGGAACTGCAGAACTATCCATTTGAGACTGTCTGAGCAAACTCAACACTGTGGTAGGTGGCTGTTTTCTTTTCCGCAATGAGTCTTTTTGCTGAGACATCAGCTTATCTCTTAGTGCTGCTCGACCACTTTGCCCTTCCCCTGTTGGGAGAAGCATGTTGGCAGTAGGAGTGAACATGGTGTTTAAAGTGCTAGGTCCTTCAGTGTTGCCACTGCCAGCAACAGCTCCAGAATTGCTACTGCTGCTACAGTTGTTACCAGCAAGTTTGTTTTGATTTGCTAGCTGTGCTTTGGCTGCTGCTGAGAGTAAACTACTTGCTGGAAAGGAGGCAGCATTGTGCTGGTTCAAGATCTGATTTAAAGGCATTCCCAGCAAACCAGGCTGACTCTTTATGGAACCACTTCCGGCAGATGCAGTCGGAAAAGCTGCACTGCTTGGGGAATTTAGTACATTACTCATTCCAGCAATTAATGGGTTAGGGATATCCTTGTACTGATGGTGTCCATCGGACTTGGTAGAAGGGCTTGATGGCATTGATGGCCTTGGGGACCCTATTGTTGACCTTGGTGACCTGGGTGGAACCTTAATACCACTACAAGTGGCCTGGGGTCCTAGAGGTGGCATCATGAAATTTCCGTGATCTGATGATGTGGAAGATGAGCGTGATCTTTGGGGCGATGCCTCAATCCTTCCAATTCCAGTCCCCATCATGTGCACTGGGGATGTCACTGGAGAAGGGGACAGGGAGGTTGAAGCTGAATGCTGAACTCTTTGTATATGACTCCCATGATTCATATGACCAGGTTTTACGGTTGGCAAAGGGAGATTACTTGGCAAAGGAACAACAGCAGGAGGCATGCTTACATTCATCACAGGTACCTGAGAGTGGACATTTGAATGGAAACTAGTTGGATTAATGATAACAGGGTTCTGATTCACCGGTTTACTGGGAATAGGGTCAAGAATGCCAAGTGGATCTTTCTCGGATGTTAATGGCTTTTTCTGAAGAGCACAAGAAGGTGGAGGAGGGGGAGGTGGGCCTTGGGGTGGTTTGTGGTGGAACATTGCTCGTGGTATTTCCATATTAGTTGAAAAATTACACATTGGTTTTTTCATTACTGGACTCTTTGTAGTCAAGGTTGGGGAAAGAGGTATATTAGTCCTTCCAGCCATTGCACAGGATGACTGTACGGGAGAACCGTGTAGCATTACTGAAGGTGGAGAAAGAGGAGTCCTATTTAGATGAATAGGACTAGAATTGGGAGCTCCATGAAAACCAGGATTATTTCTTGGGAAAACATCAGGGCTTCCAAGTGGGTCAGTCCTTGGAGAGATTGAGCCATCTCCATATATCTGGGAACCTGACGATGCTGGGCTGGGGAGGCCTCCATGGCTGCCACGGAATGGAGATTTCTGTCCGTGTTCACTGCTGCCCAGTCTCTGCCGGGGGTAGATGGGGTGGAGTTCTTGTTGCTGGCTTCCAGGCAGTTCTTGTACATATAGCCTTCCCATGGCATTGGATGATCCAATCATTAACTTGAAAGGATTCTTACATTCAGGCATTACAGAATTTGTAATTCCTTCATGCGACTTATTTCTTACAGATCTTGGAGTTGCTGCCCGAGAAGGTACTACTGGAGTTGCATCTGGTGTGAAAAAGAGAGAGAGAAAAAAAGAATTCTGTTAGTAGTCTCAATTCTTTTGTGTTGGCATGGGGGGAGGGAAGGAAAGGAGGAAATGAGGAAGGGAGGGCATCTGGAAATAGAAATTTTCAAAAAGAAGCTGTGACTCTATGCGATTAAAAAAAAGTTCTGTACTCTAAAATAAACTTTGATGGAAAAAAATGCACATTATTCTCCCTTAGTTGACCAAAAGTTCTCAATAACTGCTCATTGTGCTTGTTTACTTCTTATCTGTTGAGAAAGGATGGGGATCTGAATCAGTACATACTGACATTAGCCATCCTAATAATATTTATAATGTGAAGACTCAAGATTGACAGCCCATACAGAAGTGGCAATATTACTATCTT
The DNA here is from genome assembly GCF_014898765.1 of Herpailurus yagouaroundi. Taxonomy (NCBI): domain Eukaryota; kingdom Metazoa; phylum Chordata; class Mammalia; order Carnivora; family Felidae; genus Herpailurus; species Herpailurus yagouaroundi. Next base: position 31,598,250 of record NW_024412395.1, on the reverse strand, counting down.
GTTGGGTTTGAATTTTTTAAGAACAGGGTTACATCAGAAAATTAAAATCTGCATAGCATAGTTTCTTATAATTTAAATGCACGGCCATTTTCACCAGAAAGTGTGTTACCCTATAAATCTTTCTGTTTCCTTACTGAAACTTCCTCAGGACAGCTACAAAAACTCTTCCTTATCTCACCATTTTTACTGTGAGAGCAAAAGAGTCTTAATTTTTGTGAATTAAGTGGATGGGGTTTTGAATCTTTTAAAATGGGAGTGATAACAATAGTGAGGGCAGTGATACTGCAATCACGCTTAACTTCATCAAGTCTGTAACACTATCCAACACTGCAATTTCTTTGCCCTTGATCAGCTGTTATTGTAAAAACAGCCTTAGTCAACCAACTTAGGCAAAAGATTGCAATTCTTTTACTAGGCTGGAATTCCAATGCAAAATTTACTCAGAATGCTAAAATCTTCAGTACTGGGTTCCAATCGAGTATTCTCTTTTTGCAGAAAGCATCGCTCCCTCTCTGGCTTTTTGGAATCCCTTCAGTTCCTTTGGAGATCAGACAGAATATAGGCAACAAAAGCAAGCTGGCTCATCACACAGAATTTTCATTTTATCATGTCCGAAGTCTAAGTTTAAGTTTTTTAGCCCCTAAGGATGTTTAACTATTTATAAAGTTGTGCCTTTTAAAACAGAGATGGCAAATAAAATCAGTTTCGTATGCCAATTCCCATCAACTGGTGGTGGCTGCTTAGAGAGCTATGTAGAAAGATGTCAAACTCCACTGGGCTCTGTGAGAAAATGCCAATGAGTCTTACAGGCACAGGAGATGAAAGTGGTCCCATGTATACCATAAGCTGGCCACCGCAATTCCGAGACTTGCAATATATTAGCAAGTATACTTGGATCCACTTGCAATTAGAGGTATCTTTACTTAAATGGATAACTGTAGACTTAAGATAAATACCCTTTTCCTGTCTGCTAGATCATATATAGGTCAAATTACATCATAACAATTTCTAAGACTGTGGTTATCAATCTGGGGTAAAGCGAAGACTAGGCAGGGTATATTAAAGAAATAAGAGAATGCAGTGAACATATAGTTTTCTTGGAAAAGTGGGCTTTCTATTTCTAGTATGGTAGAGATTATTTGATAAAGTGGTTTATGCATATAATATATGAAAAGTTGAGGATATAAGAGAATTGCAGCCGATAAAGTCAACTTATTTTCTTGTTAAAGACAGAATTTTAAGGTTTATAATTAAAGGAATAAAATAATGAAAAATACTTGGAGCATTGCACATAGCATCTAGTGAGAACACAGGTGTCTGTATTAACATCACTAGCATTATTATATGATTAACTGTGTCTTCTTTAGTAACAAAACCACTGAGTTGTGTCTGTTCTGGGTGTTTATACAGTGTACAGTGTATACAATATACAGACGTTGGCATCCTTATATCCAACAGAATTTAGAAAACAGCTGTGGTTTAGAAAGGATGTCTTCCATACCTGGGGAAAAAGAGTTACCATCTTTAAAATGACAGGAATACTGAATAAACAAACAAAAGTCATGCTGATGTTATGTTAAGTTTAGGAATTAAGTAGTATAAGAATTGGCAAATAGAAATGCTAGGCACTCATCAAGTGTTTTCATGTACACTCAAGTAGACCTTTCAAAAGAATAAACAGAAACCAAATATACCCTTATGCATGCAAAATAAAGAGAGATGTAAACTACTATATGAGTCTTCTTAACTTTTAATTACTTAAATCCCAACCCCATAATATAGTTCAATATTAGGAATTTGAAATAAACACTATGTCTGAAGCTAGTGAAAGAATAGCAACTAATCCAATAAAGCATATCATTTTTTAAAAGCAGAGGTTTTAGGTTTTTTAAAAAAATGTTTATTTATTTTGAGAGAGAGAGAGAGAGAGAGAGAGAGTGAGCAAGCAGGGGTGAGGCAGAGAGGAGGGAAAGAGAGAGAATTCCAAGCAGGCTCCATGCTGCCAGAACAGAGTCCGATGTGGGGCTCAGTGTCATCAACCATGTGATTATGACCTGAGCCAAAATCAAGAGTGGGACGCTTAACTGACTGAGCCACCCAGACACCACATAAAGCATATCGTTTTAAAAGCGGATGGAGATACACCTCTTATACCTGTACTAGTTAAAGATTTACGTTTAATTTCAATAATGAAATTTGTATGTATAGGGTATGACAAAGGACCTAGATCAAGATACTACTAGGGTCAGGGGCGCCTGGGTGGCTCAGTCGGTTAAGCGTCCACTTCAGCCAGGCCACGATCTCGCGGTCCGTGAGTTCGAGCCCCGCGTCAGGCTCTGGGCTGATGGCTCGGAGCCTGGAGCCTGTTTCCGATTCTGTGTCTCCCTCTCTCTCTGCCCCTCCCCCGTTCATGCTCTGTCTCTCTCTGTCCCAAAAATAAATAAAAAAAACGTTGAAAAAAATTAAAAAAAAAAAAAAAGATACTACTAGGGTCATTAAAAAAGCAACAAGGCAGACTTTGTAGAAAGAGGTCAAATTGATATAATGTGATATGAGAGCGGCAGCAGATATATGCAGGGTGATATGCAAAAATGAGAACAGTTATATCAAGGTGGCAAGATAATGGTATACTTCAAATAATTTATTACTATTAAATAGGTCTTTTAATTATTGCAATATCTTTTAGTTTAAGAAAATGTAGCTCATGAAGAGAAAAAAAAATTTCCTAATTTTTTTTTCTTACATACCTTTGTGGAGCAATTTTTTTCTGATCATTCCTGTTAAAGTTCAAAGGTTAGAGGGTTCTTGAAGAAGAGCTCTCTGCTAATAACTGCCAAATTTGTCTCTTCCTACTCTCTTCACCTGAGTTCTAAGTGTGAATCTTTAATTACCTGTATGATGTCACAACTGTTCCTCTTTGTATCTAAAGCTGTCAGTAACTTGGTCCCAACTTACTTATGCAGGTTTAATCTTCCACTCAAGTCAGACTAGTTTCCACATCGTCTCTTAATTACGCACCACTCATCCTGAATAAGAATTTTCTTATTTCCCTCATATGTCCAAATCTTACCATTTTCCAGGGCTAAAGATTTCTCTGATCACTGCAGGTTATACGTATCATCCCTAATTTTCAGAACTCTGCAGAACAATGTATAATTTGCCTTCATAAACAAATGCTTTGGTGCTCAGCCATATTTTATCTTGAAATATCATTCAAAATATTGTAATATTTTGGAAGGAGTTCATATCCTAACCCATACAAAAAAAAAGTTCCTCAGTCTCAAAGTGTAATTCCACAAACTACATATTAGTTATAAAGGGAAGAGTTACCTTAACAACAGAGAAATTGGATATACCTAACTTTATCCAAGTACTCGAACTTAATGTCATCAATATGGGATAAACTGACATATGTGCCTTCTAATGAGGACATAACATTACCTATGCAGTATTTCTACCAAACTGTGTTTAACCTGAGTATGAATAAATATCTGGAAACAATCAGGCATATCTGAAATGAGAAACACCTGTAAAACTGACCCAGACTCTTCAAAAATAGATTTCAAAAGACTGGGAAATTGGTGTAGATTAAAGAAGTGTAAAAAGTTAATGCAGTTGTACAATCTTTGATTGCATCCTGGGTTTAAAAAACTGTAAGAAATTATTAGGACAACTGGAGCAGTTAGAATATACACTGCATTTTAGATAATAATATTATCATCAGTGTTAAATTTTTTGAATGTGATAATTAGATTGTGGTTTATATAGGAGAACATCTATGTGTTTTGAAATCTTTAGAGATGAACTGTCAGAATAATTGCAACTTTTGCCACAAAATGTTAATTGTTGAATCTGAGCAAAGGGTATATGAGTGCTTGGTGAACTGTTTATGTAATTTTTCTGCACGTTTTAAATTAAAAAAAAAATAAAAGCGTGTGTGTGTGTGTGTGTGTGTGTGTGTGTGTGTGTGTGTGTGTTTGGTGGAGGTATAAAAAGTTCCTGACAAAGTGACTTCTCTTAGTAGGTGTTCAATAAATAGCTATTCAGTGACTGAAAAAACAACACTCTGGATGATATTGCTACTTGTGGGGGAGGACTTGAAACCACATCCATTCCAGCTCTAGCAAAAAGGTGACTTTTGTTTCCTAAAAACCGATGGCACCTTCTATTTTGTGAGCTCAGCTCTACATACTTGCACAGCATTTGGATGTGCTAATTGGTGTTTATTCTGCTCAGTTAACTCAAGGATTTAAATAGGAAATGTGGGGAAACAACTTTGTAGGAATTTTTCAGAACTAATTTGCTATCTGTAAAAAAAATGATAAAACACAGACAACTTTAGAAGCACTGTGTATGTTTTAAAAGGGGACTCAGAAAATGCTTCGCAAAGTGATTTCTAGTGACTCTTCTGGGAGAGAAGTTGCAGAGGCAAATTTCTAAACCCTTCACCGTATTACATACTTGTTCCTCCCCCAGGACTGGTGAGCACCAGAGAAGGATGTGGGGCTTCCATGCTCTTATGAAGTGTGGCCACTGCAATGATTTTTCTTTTATGTATGCATAGCTTTGTGACATCTTCATCTGCTTTAACATCTTCTGCGGTTCTCTGTTTCACAGCAGCTCCAGGATCGAAATTAAACACCTGGAAAAAGCACAGTCTCTGTTAGAATATGTCTGTAAAAACATCAGATTAAAAAAATCTTATCAAAAAAAAAAGTTTTGCATAGATTAGGGCATATATCTGAATAAAAGTGTCTTGAGTTTTTAAATTTAAGAAAAACAGTTTTATATATAATATAATAAATACTTCTGCTGGACTCATGGTTTTTAGTGATAAAGTAAATAATGCAAATTATCCTAATTCTAAGATAGCCAAGGTAAGTATATGGAAAGGTATAATACCTGATAATGTTTTTAATTTTAGATACTTCCTGATGTTATAACAGTACAAAAACAGATGAGGTATAGTTAAAAACAAAAACGAAAACAACAACAACCCTAAAAGCTGACATTTCTACATGCTAACATTTTCTTTGGCTTTATTTAATTACTATATTAATATTACTTTTTCATGGATTTAAAAAGTCCATTACTATATTTTTAAAAAATCTTACTTGCTGTGTATATATTGATAGGCTGTTTCCAATGCTTTGTGGCGGTATGTGTGTGTGGAATGAGGTGACACAAATAAAAGCAAAAAGTGGTCTATTAATCTTTAGTTCTAAAATTAGCACATAATAGATATTCAGAGAACAATGTCCTGTTTCTATTCTACTCTAAAATAATACTTTGTCATTAAAAATAACTGTATTTTTTTTACCTTGCAAAGGACTAAAACAGTTTTACTTTTGGCTCAGAGGGGCAGCTTTGCGATTTTAAAAGTATTTGTGGCAGATTTATCAACACTCATGCAAAAAATAATATTGCAGATTGAGTAGTTATAGTAAGGAAGAAAATATTGCGCTATTAAATAATGGGCATGGGTATAGCTCAAATGAAAAGGTGCTAAAAAGATTTTGGTGAAATATTTAATATGAATATAGGTTTGTCACCTTTGAAAATGGGACTTGAACCATTTTCTACAATTTTAAGCATTCCAGAGTGCATGCAAAAGATATCTAATTAGATAAAGACTTTAAAATGCATATATGATTAGAGAAGTAATACACAAATGAAATGCCAGATGAGAAAAATATATGAAACACCTAAAAAAACAAAAAACAAAATGGCCAATAGATGTGTTGTGAAATGGTTACCTTGGGAAGAATAAGAGGACATTCCAAGCCACACTTGCATGTTCCGTCAGTAAGCAGGTATGTTTTAACCTGCTCCAAGCAAGATAACAAAGACCCACTGGGACTGTAAAAAAGTTAAAAAAAAAAATCAGGAAATAATTCTGACTGCACATATTATATGAAAAAAGGCATAACTTAAGTCTTACTGTCCTTCAAAAGATAACATTTTCCTATTAAGGAAAAGCATTTTCTTTGTCAATATTATGTTATCTACTAAATTACAGCTTTTAACACTATCGGTCTTTCTTCTAACCAAACTATTTCTCAGAAAAATAGAGATTTTCATAGAAAATTAAATGAAAGTATTTTGAAAACCAAGAGTGGACTAAGAATGGCAAAGAATGCTGTCCTTAAGAAAGTACAGAAACAGGCAAGAGAGGAACAAGAAAACTACATGAAAGTAATCATTATTTTAAAGTAGATCTACTTTTAAAGCTGTTTGAGGAAAGACTGAAATTTAGAAACATGTTGGAAGTCAAACCAGAAAGTCAAACCAGAAAGTCATTAAGTCTACAAAAGTTGTGGCCAGCAAGTTCTTCCTTTTAATCTTGGAATCTAGAACCAAACTGTCCCAATGTTAAAAACAGATTTCTCTTTTTTTCCCCAATCCCCAAACATTTCCCTGCAATGTTTCTTTGTAGATAGATAAGTGTGGTCCAACTCAAATTGTACTGGGGAACCAAACCATTTTGGCAAGGAAAGAGGAGCAATGCAGAACTCACAAAGATCACGAACTCTGTAAGAAAACAGGGTTTTAGATGTCAGAAGGTGCTGTGTACATCTTCTGGCTGGTAATTGGGGGTAATGCTCTCAATGTTACTGCTCTGTGGGTCACAAAAGTCAGTATTTTCTGTGAATACTGATCAAGTTCAAGTCTACAGGTTAGGTACAAATTCAGATGGTAGGACAAGTCTTTTGATTTGTATTTACAATGAGGGTTAGTTTAAAATGGGCAATCTGTATTAACATGTTGACTTTAATAGTATTAAATAGATATTATGCTTTGAAAACTATTATATACTTTTCATTCAAGAATAGCTTTTATTTATGACTATTTACTAAAACTTTCACTTTAGTCTTCTGATCAAATTTATCCAGAAAAAATACTCTCCATGTTGTATACAAAGCATTACTCTACTGGGGGCAGACTGCTTGCATAAAAACACAGGTAATAGTTTCATATCTATACATAAATAAGGGGCACCTGGGTGGCTCAGTCGGTTGGGTGTCTGACTTCGGCTCAGGTCATGATCTCACGGTTTGTGAGTTCAAGCCCCGCCTCAGGCTCTGTGTTGACCGCTCGAAGCCTGGAGCCTGCTTCGGACTCTGTGTCTCCCTCTCTCTCTGCTCCTCCCCCACGTATGCTCTATCTCTCTCTGTCTCTCAAAGATCAATAAATTAAAAAAATTGTTTTTATACATAAACCAGTTTTAAAATGCAATTCATATTTTATTTATGGACAGTCAAAGAAGTGACTTATGCACATAGAAAATCTCATTTAAAATCCTCAATTTTGTTGACTGAAACATTCATTTGTTTAGACGAATACTTTTTTTCAGATGATACGTAAAAAGTAATAATTCCCATATTACAGACTTGAGTTCCACCCCAGCGGTAGGGGCAATCTCATGCTTTTGAAAGTCTGGTAGTGTTGATAAAACAAGATTACCATTCAGTTGTCATGTGAAGAATTCATGAATTTTGTGAAAAGAAACTGCCTAGCATTTTACAGTTAAAGAAAGTGTATGAACTGAATCCTAGAGGAATCTAATGGTAAAATTAAACATGAAGACAAGAATTCCTGAATTCTATTAGAGTACTCTACTCTAGACACTTAAAAACATTTCCTCTCAATCAGTCAGTTGAGTTCTTTCCTTCAGTTGTAGCTCTTTAATTAACTTTTGTGAGTAATAATTAACATAAAAAATAGCTACAAGTCTTATGGCACAGATAAAGCTCAAAAGATTGGGAGCAGGTGGGAAATTTAAGGTGCAGCCTCAATGCCACCCTGAAGCAGGAGCAGCTGGAGACTACCTAAAAATCACAAGCAAACTGCACATTGAGAAGGGAGCTACAGAAGGAGGGCTAGCTTCCTATCCATGTTTAAGTACTAATTTAACCAGTTATATATACAAACAAATAAAAAACCATGCTGACTTAATTTATTTGATGGTGTTTTACCTTATCTGACAAAGTTTGCTTCCACAATAATTCTCAGTATATAGATTTGAATTTGGAGAACTCACACTAAAAGATAATGAAGTCTACTTACACTTGGCAAATCATGAATGAACAAGATAAATGACAGATTCCCAGACTTAACTTGGTTCCACTCAGCTCTCAGCAGTCTGAAAAGCTGATGTATCTTTCTTATGTAGTTTTATAAGATGGAGTAAAAAAATTAAATTATCAAGATTTTAGAGTCATTTGCTCTAAGATGAATATATATTTGCTCCCTACAGACTAGAATAACCACAAATATAAACAACAACATTGAAATCTTGCTATATTTATAAGAAAGTATTTTTAGTAGTTTTTAATAGCATTGGCAATAGGAAACTTGGAAAAAGTTATCCCATATGTCCTTGTCCATCTTATCTACTGTGGGGTGAGCTCCACATTCTCTGCTTTCTTATACCTTCACTCCAATTAACATAGAGCACATCTATACCATTGCAGAAATACTTATGTGCAAAAGAATTTCAACAGGTAATTAAGTTTACCTCAACAAACACCTCAAACAAAGCAAACACACCTGAGATAGAATCTGAACTGACTTTTGAGTTGTTAAGGCATGAAATTGTTTGTATTCATATCATACAAAATACTTCATTCATATAAATACATTTTTGCACAAATGGAGAATTCCACTGAAGCTGCGATACAAATCATCACACTGAAAAAAAGAGCATTAATGTAATGATACAATGTGATATCTTTTAAAAAGTCCTAAGCCTGTTTATAATAGTTTTTTAATTATATCACAAAGAAAGATTTGTTATCATAAGCTTTCATACACTTACTGATAAACTACAAAATAAGTAACTTAGGTGCCACTTGTTTAATAATAAGACTAAAACTTGATCAAGGTTCAAGATGGCAGTGTAGGAAGATCCTGAGCTCAGCTCCACCCATGGACATAATGAATCTACAACTACAACATGAAGACCTAGAAACTAGATGAACAGAATCTCCACAACAGAGGGCAGCACTGAAATGGATGGAAGAGGCAGAGAAACAGTCTCAATAAGGAAAAGAACTCTAGGGAGGAAGTTCCATGGTTGAGAAGGATCTCAAAGGTATGATATTTGTCCCTTAAAAGCAAGAGATTTTGCTGATGTGGGTTGCCTCCATATCAGGCAGTCCAACCCTTAGATCCTACATGAGAGGGACAAGCCCCCCAAGTAGCTGGCTTTGAAAACTAACAGAGAGTATGTCTGGAAAAAAACTACACAATTATAGGGAAACTACACAATTATAGATGGCTCTGGTGGCCAGGTAGGATTTCACTTCTGGGCCCCATAGGACATCTCATATATAAAACCACTCCTTCAAGACCGGGAGATAGCTGAAATGCCTCATACATAGAAATAAACACAGAGAGGTAGGCAAAATGAGGAGACAGAGAAATATGTTCAAAAGAACAAGACAAAACCTCAGAAAAAGAACTAAACAAATAGAGATAAACAATCTATTTGATAAAGAGGTCAAAGTTAATGGTTATAAACATGCTTACTGAACTTGTGAGAACAATGGATGAACACAGAACTTGAACAAGGAGAGAGAAAATATAAGAAAGTACCAATCAGAGCTGAAGAATATCATAACAGAACTGAAAAATACATTAGGGGGAATAAAGATCAGAATAGATGTCACAGAAGAATGGATCAGCAATCTAGAAGACAGAGTAATGGAAATTGCCTAAACTGAATGACAAAAAGAAAAAATAATTTAAATAAATAAAAGTTTAAGAAATCCCTGAAACAACATCAAGCATACTAACATTCGCATTACATATAGGGGTTTCATTAGTAGAAGGAAGAAATGAAAGTGTCAGAAAACTTATTTGAAAAAATTACAGTTGAAGATGTTCATGACCTGGGGAAGGAAACAGACATCCAGGTTTGGGAAGCACAAGAGTCCCAAACAAGATGCATCTAGAGATCTACACCAAGACACATTATAATTAAAACGTCAAAAATTAAAGATAAAGAGAGAATCCTTAAAAAAGCCAGAGAAAAGCAATTTAGTTACATATAACTGAATCCCCATAAGACTATCAGCTGAATTTTCAGCAGAAAATTTTCAGGCCAGAAGGTAGTGACATGATATATTCAAAGTAGCGAAAGGAAAAAGCTTACAACCAAAGATCCTTTATCCAGCTAAGTTATCAATCAGGACTGAAGGGGAAGATAAAAATTTTCCCAGACAAGCAAAAGGTAAAGGAGTTAATCACAACTAAACTTGCTTTATAAGCACTGTTAAACTGGGCGCCTGGGTGGTTCCCTAGGTTAAGCGTCTGACTCTTGATTTCAGCTCAGGTCTGATCTCACGTTGGTGAGTTAGAGCCCTGTGTTGGGCTCTGTACTGACAGCATGGAGACTGCTTGGGATTCTCTCTCTCTTTCTCTCTTGGCCCTGTCCCCTTCTCTCTCTCTCTCTCTCTTTCTCTCTGTCTCAAAATAAGTAATTAAACTTAAAAAAAAAAAAAAGACCTATTAAAGGGAAAGTGGAAAAGGCCATGACTAGAAATAAGAAAATATATGAAAGAAAAAAATCCCACTGGTATAGGCAAACATAGAAAAGGTAGTGGATCAACCTCTTGTAAAGCTAGTATGAAGGTTAAAAGACAAAAGTAGTAAAATCAATTATATCTACAATAATGAAAAGATGCACAAAATAAAAAGATGCAAAACATGACATCAAAAACATAAAATGTGGGGAGAAGAGCAAACATGCAAACATGTAATGCTTTTAGAATGCTTTCAAACTTAAGCGACCACCAACTTAATATAGATTTCTGTATGTATAGGATGTTATATATGAACCTCATGGTGACCAAAAACCTAAAATAGATACGCAAGAAAATAAAAAGAAAGGAATCCAAACATAAAACTAAAGAACATCATCAAATCATAGAGGAAGAGAGGAAGAGAAGAAAGGAACAGAAGAACTACAAAAACAACCAGAAAACAATGAACATAATAGCAATAAGTACACACTTATCAATAAATGCTTTAAGTGTAAATGGACTAAGTGTTCCAATCAAAATACATAGGGTGGCTGAATGGATTAAAAGAAACAAAACAAGACCCATCTATATGCTGCCTATGAGAGACTTACTTCAGATCTAAACACACACACAGATTGAAATTGAAGGGATAAAAAAAGATATTCTATGCAAATGGAAACAAAAACAAACTGGCGTAGCAATACTTATATCACACAAAATAGACTTTATAAGAAAGGCTGCAACAAGAGACAAAAAAGGAAATTTACAAAATGATAAAGGGATCAATTCAACAAGAAGACATAACATTTGTAAATATTTATTTACCTAACATAGTAGCACCTAAATATATAAAGCAAATATTAACAGACACAAAGGGAGAAACTGACAGTAATACTATAAAAGTAGGGGACTTTAACACCCCACTTACATCAAAGGATAGATCATCCAGACAGAAAATCAGTAAGGAAACACTGGCCTTAAATGACCCACTAGACCTGATGGACTTATTAGATACGTACAGAACATTCCATCTCAAGTGCACATGGAGCATCCTTCAGGATACATCGTATTTGACTGCAGAATAAGTCTCAACAAATTTAAATCATATCAAGCACCTTTCAAACCACAACAGTATAAAACTAGAAATCAATCACAAGAAGACAAATTGAAAAACCACAAATACGTGGAGACTAAACAACATTCTACTGAACAACCAATGGCCAATGAAGAAATCAAAGAAGAAACCGAAAAATATTTTGAGATATATAAGCACAACATTCTAAAACCTACGGATGCAAAAGAAGTGTTAAAAGGGATGTTTATGATGATACAGGCCTGCTTCAAAACACAAGAAAAATTCTAAATCTTTTGAGATATATAAGCACAACATTCTAAAACCTATGGGAGGCAGCAAAAGAAGTGTTAAGAGGAATGTTTATAATGATACAGGCCCTTCAAGATGCAAGAAAAATTCCAAAAAAGAATTTAAACCTAGATGAACTAGAAAAAGAAGAAACAAAACCCAAAATTAGTAGAAGGAAGGAAATAATAAGCATCAGAGTGGAAATAAATGAAATAGAGACTAAAAATAAAAAAAAAAAATAGAAAAGACCAATGAAACTAAACGCTGGTCCTTTGAAAAGATAAACAAAATCTTAGCTAGACTCATCAAGAAAAAAAAGGGGGGATCCAAATGAATAAAGTGACAAATGAAAAAGGAGAAAAAACCCTGAATAGCCAAATCAATCTTGAGAAAGAAGAACAAAGCTGAAGGTAATCACAATCCTGATTTCAAACTAAACTACAAAGCTATAGTAATCAAAAACAATATGGTACCAGAACTAGCACAAAAACAGACACAGAGATCAATGGAACAAATTAGAAAGACCAGACATAAACCCATGGTTATATGGTCAATTAATGAACAACAAAGAAGGCAAGAGTGTACAATGGGGAAAAGACAATCTCTTCAATAAGCGTTACTGGGAAAACTAAACAGCTACATGCAAAACAAGGAAACTGTACCACTTTCTTATACCACACACAAAAATAAGCTCAAAATTGAAGACTAGAATATAAGCCCTGAAACTATAAAACTCTTAGAAGAAAACATAAGCAGTAACCTCTTTGACATCTTAGCAATATTTTTTTGGATCAGTCATCTCAGGCAAGGACAGCAAAAGCAGAAATAAACAAATGGGACTATATCATACTAAAAAGCTTTTTACACAGTGAAGTAAACCATCCACAAACAAAATGGCAACTTACTGAATGAGAGAAGATATTCACAAAGGGTATATACAATAAGGGATTAACATCCAAAACATATAAAGAACTCCTACAATTTAATATGAAAAAATCAAACATTCAGATTTTAAAATGTACAGATGACCTGACTGGACATTTTTCAAAGACATACAGATGGCCAACAAGCGTATGAAAAAATGCTCAATATCACTAACCAGCAGGGAAATGCACATCAAAACCACAATGAAATATCCTCTCACACATGTCAGAATGATTGTGATTAAAAAGATAAGAAATAACAAGTATTGGTGAGGATGGGAGAAAGGGAACCGTTGCACACCATTGGTAAGAATGTAAATTGGAGCAGCAAGTTTGGAAAAAAGCATGGAGCTTCCTCAAAAAATTAAAAATAGAAATACCATACAATCTAGCAATTCCACTGCATTGGCCATGCATACCACTTCTAGATATTTAACCAAAGAAAATGAAAACACTAATTCAAAAAGACAAATGCACTCCTATGTTCATTGCAGTTTTATTTGCAATAGCCAAGATATGGAAGCACCCTCAGTGTTCATAGATAGATGAATGGACAAAGGAGATTTTTACATGCACACACACACACACACACACACACACACACACACACACGGGAATATTACTCAGTGATAAAAAAAAAGGATGAGATCTTGCCATTTGTGACAACATGGTTGATCCTAGAGGGTAGTATCTAAGTGAAATATGTCAGAGAAAGATAAATACCATATGACTTCATTTATATGTAGAATCTGAAGAACAAAACAAATGACCAAACCAAACAAAGCAGAAACAGACGCATTGATATAGAAAACAAACTGGTGGTTGCCAGAGGGAGATGAATGGGAGGATGGACAAAATAGATCTTTCAGTTATAAAACATGTTAGACATAGGGAGGTAATGTACAGCATAGGGAATAGTCAGTGTAACAATTTGTATGATAATAGATGGTAACTAGACTTATTGAGGTGACTATTTCATAAAGTATACAAATGTCGAATCACTATGTTGTACTAATGAAACTAATATAATATTGTATATCAGTTAAGAAAACCCTGAAACTTCTTGGCAACAGTTCAGTTATTCCATTCAACTTGCTGTACACAAGATATATGCCACCAAAATTTTAAAAAGCAGGCATTTGCATTTTATTTGTATGATTTTAACTTGTGATATGAACAGCCATCTCCATCATGACTTTTTCTCTTTTACTGTTATATGCAATGGAATAGATTTAAAACTGTGCAGAAAAAATTAGGGAAATTATTTTTAGTTAATATCAGGAATTAAGAAGACTAATGATTGAAACTGTCTATAGATAAAAACACTCAACCTTATATCAGAAAAGCCAGCGGAAGCATGATGAAGGACAGAATAATACAGTCAAGAAATATTGGGTTTATTTCCAGTATTTTACATTTTCCTATGAATGTGGTAAAGATGCTTATATGTTTCTTTTAGAAATCTTCATATTTTTCCTTATCCTTGTTACAGAGATAAACAGAATGACACCTTATATAAACACAGGTAATGCATAAAAATTTTCTCTTGTAACCTAAGGCAATTTACATTGCAAAACAGTACAGAATAAAATGCTCAAATATTTCTAGCAGGAAGGTCATTTATTCAAATTTATGTGAGGTGCTGTCAGTTACGGTATTTTGGTCCTCAAAAGAACAGATTCTACCTCCTTAATTTGGGGATTGCAAACTTGGAGGTGACACGGATAATAACAAGGCTCACCTGACATAAAGCACTCCATTTTGATCCACACGACGCTGCCAACCCACAGGAACTTGTATAGCTGGAAGACCTCCATCTTTGTCCCCTCCGTCACAGTCCTTGCCTCCATTCATTTTCTGTGTCTGCTTGGGACTTTCCAAAGATATCAGCAATAAGATGATATCCTTATATTACAGGGCATGATGGCCTTCAAAAATGGCCAGTGCAGCACAGTTTTTCCCAGACTGTACAAAATGCATTGGGAAGCTTCGGCTCAGTTTGGAACCAAGTCCTTGAAATCTGCCATTGTGGAAAAAATCAGTTTCCCATTATAATCTACATTAAATAACCAATATTTAATTCCTAAGGATGGTCTACATGGGTAAAAATGAGTGCTTCTGACTAAGGAAAATCATATTCACCAATGCTGGTACCTGTCTGAAGTGGGGGAGGGGAGGAGTGTAAAGTTTTTAGTTCAACATTTTGTCTTGAACCTTGATGTCAGACTAAAATAACCTCTATTGTCTAGAAACCGGTCTCATTTTTACAGTGTGAGTCGGTTAATATTTCCAGGTACTACCCGCCTTTAGAGGCCACATTCTTTAAACTTTCTCTTCATCTTCCAATCTGAATCCAAGATGTTGCAGGTTGGTTCATCTGATGTTTTCATGTCTTCAAAATTCCAATAATGTAGCCTGAAACATATGTAAATGTGTAAACTGTATATTTAATATTGAAAAACAGAGAAGCTGCACACTTTTAAAAATGGAATAAACTGCTACGTGTACCAAAACACTTTGATGTTCTCTGCCGTGAACATCACATGTCAAATTCATCTTTTCTTCTTCCGACTTGCTCCACTCACTCTAGTTAAATCAACTTGCTTGCTCTTCACCACATGTAACTTTCTAATTATTAAAGATAGACCCATAATCATGGCATATCACACACACACATAACCTCCTTCTTACTCACAAGAAAAATATATCACCTCTTAGGTTCTGACAATTGGAAAGTTGTGTGTTAATCCAGTTACATTTTCTCACTCTTTAATTGTAAATATTCTTATGATTTACTTTTCTAATCATTTTATTAGCCTGAAGAAGAAAATTTTTTTAAAGAAAAAAATTAAAAGGAAATCTACAGTACCTTTCCAAATATAAGAGATTCCCTACCCCCCCAACCCCCCTGTTCTTGCATATAAGAGTGGGAGTTGCTTTATAGTTAAGATTTACAAATTCCCATCCATTACGGGGTACTCTGTTAATTCCTTTATTAAGTCACAAGGTGCTGCTTGGGGAAGACATACTGGCTTGAAACAATAGCAATAAGGGCTAGGGTGGAAAGCTTGTAAGAGATCATCTTAAGGGATCTGTTAAATAAGAAAAGATGGCAAATAAATTTTTAGAAGATTTAGTACTTACTCCTAATGGAGAATGTGTTATTTCTTGTGGTATACAAGCCTTTCTATAATCAATTTAATATATAATGTGTGATTATACTGTGGGACTCATGAAACTTACTAAAAGATGAATGAAAATAATTATTCTAGTGTTATATAAGTGGGACTTGTGGCTTGTGATAAAAATTTCCAGTGACAGCATCACCCACAGATTAAAAAAAAATGCTGTGTCTCAAACAACTTAACTGAAAGTGAAGGTGTTATGCTCTGGAAAGGTCTGTATTAAAAGACTTAAGATTCATATGAAAATATTAAAATTACTTCAAAAAATTTAAATAAAAGGATTTATATTTTAGATGTTTAAAATATGTACACATAACTTAATCAATGAATGAAACAGTGTAAATAGACACATAACTACTTTACCTACATTCCTAAAAAACTTACATAATTAAGTTAGCTCTGGACATTTTTTGAGCTTTCTTCACAGGAGAATGCCTTATGCTAAAAGGCATCATGTACTCAGGCATAAGCTCTATTTGCAGCTTGGGCTGAGACGGATAGAAAGTGTTGCAATGAAGCATATACTCATTTAGCTGAAAGTCACAAACCATGGGCATGGGTGTGGTAAACATCATCAGGCAATGGGAAAAGTAGCAAAAATTTAGTGGGAAAAATGTGGGGTATAAGGAAAAGTGCCAAGTAGTAGCATTCCCAATGGTGTCTCAAGCTAACTTGCATTGCTGGGGCCACTCCATTGTGTCTATGTTTCTCACAGAAATGACCTACTTGTCTCCCATCCACTGTACCTTTAACTATGACCCCTGTTGATCATTTATGAGTTTATTGACGTTTCATTCAACAGTTAGTCAACAGCTATTATGTACGAGGTGTTACGCTATGTGCTGCAGTACAACGATGGTGGGACCCTTCTTTATCCATAGTCCAGTATAATGTTTGGCAATAAAGAGCTGTTCAGTGAGGAAGAATATAAAGGAAAGAGGGAGGAAGGATGAGAAAGAATGGAGAGAGCAAGGAAGGGTCAGTCCGGTCCAGTAGAGTTCCCAGTGCTAGTGGAAGATGGGAAAGAGGCATGAATTTTGTGCTATTCTGGACTCCCAGTTTTGGCAAATAGTGACAAACCCTGATTATTGAACCTGTTTTTTGTTTTTTTTTAACAGTCCTTTTTCATGCTCATTTTATTAATTTGCTTTTCCTAATGAAATCTCTTTAGTGGTCTGTGATCATTAGATTGAACTGGTTTTCATTCTCCCTACTTCTGTTTTTGAGCTTTCTGATCATTTGATGCCTATTTTCTTTCCTTCCTTCTTTCTTCTCCTTCTTCTCCTTCTTCTCCTTCTTCTCCTTCTTCTCCTTCTTCTCCTTCTCCTTCTCCTTCTCCTTCTCCTTCTCCTTCTCCTTCT